>NC_142379.1:22805000-23001250 GCF_059441005.1 Hippichthys cyanospilos | reverse complement strand
TGTTAATATTGTACAATGACCCTTGAACCTCTGATTAACGTCGAGGCGTACACGACTAAGCTCAGGGATGTATGTAACCGAAATATCAGGATGTTATTGTATAAAAGGAAAACATGCACACAAACAATCACACACCTCAAGCAAGGCTCGGTGAGCCATCAGTTCTCCAGTGAGGGTCTTGTGTTTCTGGAGTAACTTGAGCACACTGCTGAGGTCTTTCCCATTGCCTTGAGCGCCCAAGATTGAGCTCTTTTCTCGTATCCACACCTCAGACTCCTCCAGTTTCTGTTTTTAGAAAATGTTCGGATGTTAGCATTATGGCATAGATGCTAGGCCTCCATCTCAGACCTGGAAGAAAGCCCACAGCAGTCTGGATTCCTCCAGCTCAGAGCGTCTCTTGGCTGCTAAGTCCTTCAGCTCTTCGAGACAGGATGAGACGTGGTTGACACGGTTACAGATCACTTGTGGGTCGCATGGCTGGTAACCTCGGAGACGACGACAACAAAGCAGTCAATTACAACATGGGACCCTTTTCTGGTTGCTTCCCTCTATGGGATGAATTAGTGAATGTGTACCTTCAATCGTGTTGAATTGGAGTGCAACAGCATTGAGTGTCTCCACCCTCTCGGCCTGCAGCCCAATGTCAGCCTCCTGCAGGCTGTGTTTTTGCAGCAGGTCGTCCACCTCCAGAAGATGCTTCCCAAAATCCTTGGACAGCAGTTGGGCCTATGACAAGGGAACAAGGTTTGCAACTTAAAGTTGAGAAAAATAACAATAATAAAAAACAGATTTCTTCTCAATTTCACATTTACAATTAAGTCGGAATAAAAAGTCTGAGATTTTATTCATTTTAGATCAAATTTGTTAATAGAATATAAAGTATTTTTAAGATAAATGGATTATTATTTTATAAACTTTTCAAATAATTGGCAAATGAAATTAAATTTTAGGCCTTCAGCAATAGTGGAAAATGTGGATGGAAAAAAGATTATTTTCCACTCAATGCAGGTCAGCTCATTTTTCAAATACATTTTTCTAAGTCAGGGGTGCCCAAGTCCGGTCCTTGAGACCCTATCTAGCCTGTTTTCAATGTCACTTCTCCCGCCAGGAATTGGATGGAGGGTGACTGCAGGGCTTGTGTCGCCTGATCTGGGATCCAGGACGTCAGCCACTGAGATGCTGGATCCGCCTCATTTAACCAACAAGCAGGCTCTGGGACATCCAACCGCCAAAGTGCATATTGGACATCCAATTGCTGAGGCTTAGCATCTGAGATATCCAGCAACTGAGATACTGGATCTGCAGCATCTAGCCGCTGAGGCACAGGGTCTGGGATGTCCATCCGTCGATCCCTAGGGTCCAGGATGCCTAACTGCTGAGGCGCTGGATCTGGGATGTCCAGCCGATGAGACGCTGGGTTTACGACATCCACATGCCGAGGCACAGGGTCCCGCCAGGACACAGGGCCTGGGGCATCCAACTGCTGAGGCATATCTTCTGCAGCATCCAGGCCTCAAGCCACAAGAGCAGCTAGACGCTGACAAGCAACAGGAGCAAGCATGCATGTTGGAGTCTGACCGATGTACTGGACTCAAGTCAGAGGCCAGCAGGTGGGCATGCACTTGGACGGGAGGCAACGACCGCTGGACCTGCTCCTGCACTTGGATGGGAGGTGGCGACTGCTGAACATGGATGGGAAATCGCCATGGGTTGTTTGCTGCCGGGACTTGAATAAATAACTGCCACCATGGGAGCCTGGACGGATGGTGGTTGCTGGGCCCCTGCCGTCATCTCCAACTCAATCAACTGATCGGTCAGGCATGATTGGTTGATCATTGGTTGATCTGGTTGATCATTTTTTATCATCCATCCAAGTTTGAGCGACACAAGCCCTGCAGTCACCCTCCATCCAATATCTGGCGCCACATGTCCTGCGGCTGTTCCCCGACCCTGCTGTTCAAGAAAGCCTATGAATCTCGCTCTTCTGTGTTGCATCCTGGATGTCGAAATGACTTCATCCACTTCATCTGGCATCCGGATCACCTGCCTAAATGTCCCTGATGATTGGTTCTGGTTCTCTCATCCAGACTTCCTTCCACTTACCCTATCTTTTTTCTTTTTCTTTTTTGGGGACGTCAGAAGAAATCACTTTTCTGTAACAAAGCATGCATGTGTCATCATCTGCATCACCAAATTTTTCAAGGAAGGCATTGAACTTTTGTTCCAAGATGTCACCATTTGCATCACAAAATGTCATTCAGGCTTGTATGTCAGTTAGCCTTAATATTGAATGCATTTAGGAATGCATGTCACAGTTTGTCATAAAGCCTTTTATTTTGTCTAGCATATATAAGTTGAGTTCCTTTTGTGGAATCTTTGTCAGATCATTGCATGCTTTTGGGAAGCTGGGGGAAGTGCCATGTTGGAGTTGATGACTATATGCGCATCAAATATAACCTGAAACTAGGTAGTTCATTTGAATATCAAGTTTGTAGGGACACCATGATGCCCTTATAGTATGTAGGATTCAGGACTGTCCATATGTGAGGATTTTTTATTTCAAATTTGACAATACGTGTACAATACCATACCCGGATTCAACCATAGGTCACAATTTAACGTGATATTCTACTTAGGACAAGCCATTTCAAACTTGAAAGAACAACTTTTACAAAGTTATAACAATGCATTAGTAATGTGTCTGAATATGTTTTCAAAGAATGGAATGTCAGACTTTGTAAATCACTTTGGACATTGTCCTTATGCTGTATACCCTATATATGTCTATGACTTTTTTTTTTTAAATAAACCATTTAGTTCAAATTTGATTTGTTTTTCAGAGAACATGTCTTATTATGAAGTTTTGAATCCAACCAGGATTCAATAATTATTTTCCCTTGAAAAGACGATGGTGTCACAGTCTGTCAGCCCGGCCACTCATTGCTCAACCCATCACACCTGCTCAACCCCCCTACCAATCAGCCTGTACATCAACAGCTGCCACCACTCAACCAACCCAGTATAATATCCGGTCTCTGTCCCTCACAATTCGCCAGATTGTCTCCATGCGCCACGCCGAGACTTCTAGCATTCCCGCCTGCCTGATTACCTGTGTTTTGACTCCGTCCGCTCTTGACCACCCGATAGCCTGCCGATCTAACCCGAACTCTAGCGCTTTGATGCCACCCAATCTCGATGACCCAATAGCCTGCCGGTCCCACGAGTTGGCCTGTGTCGGCCCTGGCGACACAACAGTCCGTTCCCGCCACTCCTCAAACCAGCAAGAGTCCGCTTGTAAATAAAGATCCCTCAACGGCACTGACCTGTCTCTGCATGCTCTTGGGTCCTCTCTCTTTCCCCTGTGACAGATGGACTATTTTCAAAGCCAAAGTGGCCCCCATAAAAGTTTGGCCAGTCTCATTCTAAACCTAAACTACCTGTGTGTCCTCCATCCAGTCGATCATGTAGACCATGTCCTGGAAGATCTTCTGTAGGGAGAGGTTCTTCTCTAGCCGAGTACGCCTGCCCGCCACCAGCTCCTTCAGCAGAGTCCACTGTCCCAGGATGTTCTCCTTGCGGGCCAAAATGCGGCGGCTGTCGTAGTAGTTCTCAACCTCCATCTCAGCGGCCAGTTCCACCACCACATTGATTCGTTCTTCATATGAGGCGATATCCGCCTCAATGGCCTCGTGCTTCTTCATGGCCGCCTCAATCGCAGGAAGATCGTAGCCAAAGTTGTCCTAGGGGGGACACAGAATATGTTGAGGATAATTTGTTATCATACCAAACAGCGTCCTCAATAGAATTTCGGGATATATTGAATCTGAGAAGTCCTCAGTTTCAGCATTTCAATAGATTGTTGAAGATGGAAACGATTTTTTTTAACCGAAATGAATACAGGGATGAATATACGTGACTGATACATTGTCTTTTTTGTTAGCAAGCATGCATTAGCAAGCATTAGCAAGGCCAAGATTTTCAGTTGTTTCAGCTATTCATTAATGTTGAAAATATTTTTATAATGGAAGGTCATAGAAGGATGAATCATCTGACTTCTAGACCCACATTTATAGGTGAGGATATTAAAGGTGAGGATTCCAATAGTATCACATCATTCTTTGACAAAAAAATGTGGGTACTTGGGTGTTGCTCTTAACAGTACCTGCGACACGAGTCTCTGGTTCTCGTTGAGCCACGCTTGTCTCATCGTAGTCTTGTGGTCAAAACGTTGAGCAAGCAATTCCAGTTTCTCCTGCCGAATCAGCTCCTTGCGCAGAGCCACACCCCTATCATGCTCTGCTTTCTCCAGCCGCTCCCATGCCTGGAAAGAAGCTATCTGAAGTTAAGCAGTAAACAAACTTACAAAGGGCAGCATCTCGTAAGACCACCTTGTTGATGTCAGAGATGAGCTTTCCCTCGTGAGGCATGTAGGCCTTCTGGTTATTGGTTCTTAGTTTGCTTTGTATGGTGAAAAGAAGGACCTCTAGGTTCCCTTTTTCCTGGAACCTACAGTCAGGAAATATTATACAGACATAGGACATAATTTTTGATAATATGGGGGAGGTTTTTGGAAAACTACAGTAGATGTTTACTTCTGCCTCAAAGTTAGACAGCTATACAGGTGCTGTAGCTAACACCATTGCCTTAACATAGCAGTGGAGTTAAATTACTGTATTGGCCAGTCTGCCAAAAAAAAAATTGCTTTTGACTGTCTATCATTTGCAATTTTACAAAACAAAAACAACATCATCAAAGAGTAGATTGCATATCGAGGAACAGAAAGGTGTCCATGAGGTTTGATGAGGTTTAGCTGCTGTTCCATCTACCTCAGTATGAAATGGCATGGTTCTGGTGCCTTAGAAATTATGTGTACTTTGTTGTAACAATGATTTACAACAATCTTACAGAACTGCACATTTCAACTCACTTGAAGGGCTTCTCAACAGTGCAGTAGGTAGTAAAGGCCTGCAGCTGCTGCTGAACACCACTCAGCGAATTGGCAAACTTTTGGTTCCCAATGATGGTAATGGTCTTCTCAATCCACTCCAGCAGGTCCGACGCCATAGCTTCATAACATCCCACTAGCTTCTTAGCTTTGATGCAGTTGTCCAGGACCTGACACATAGTGTCAAAGTCAAGTTTAGTGTCAGTGTACATGTGTTGTATTAAAATACGTTTGGAGCAGAGAGGCGTCCATCTATACATTTTCTTGACCGCTTTCCGCAAAAAACTCACAGGTGTGCTGCCAGCCAATTGCAGGACACACAAAGATGAACAAGTATTCATTCTCACAAACACACCTAATGCTCCGTTCACACCGAATGCGACAAAGCGTGTCGTTTACGCTCTAGTGCCGCGTTTAGATGGAGCGCGTCATTTACCCTCTCTCTATGCGAGGCGTTTTGTTGCGAAGTCAAGATGAAGTTCCCTTTTCACGCAACAGTGTCACGCGAGGGAAGGGGAGTGAGCTTGCTGTGGACTTTACAGTGGATCCGGAAAGGAGAGCATTGCTGAGGAATTCAAGGATGTGGCAGAGCCAATATTTTTTCCGACAGCAACTTTATTCTTCTTTTTTACACTGCGTGTCCCTCACTTTACGGCAATACTCGTCTGCCAAAAAATAAAAAATACAAGTTTCAATGTCGCAATCAAGTGGCTGATACTGTGCTAAATACTGTGCTGTCAGTGCTGCATTATCGCTCTTGCTTGGCTTAGTTTTTGTATTGAAAGCTCAGCTGGCCGTGTATGGCATATATGTGCCACAATTGCGAGCACACAAAAAAAAAATAAGCGGAGAAAATAAAGCTGAGTGAGTGAAAACAGATTTTGAGCAGGAAAAAACTGAAGAGAAGTTGCTCCCTCAAAATTCATTTTTGCTTGCGATAGCCCTCTCGTTCAACATCTCGCTCTCGCTTGCGAATACTCCTGCCTCCCTCGCTCAACATCGCATTTGCTCAACATCGAGTTCTCGCTCGCTCTAGTCGTCCTCTGCATGCACTCAGTTCTGCTCACATGTTACGGTTGTGCCACAAAGATAGCCAATCAGAGCTTGTAAATCAGAGCTTGAGTAGCTCCGGGTGACCACAAAGCAGCCTGCATGATTCATTCCTGCCTCCTGCGTGAGCCGTTGAACCTTCCCGAAGCTGATTGGCTGACGCGACTTGTCACGCGACAAAAGCTCAAATTTATAAATTCTGGCGTCACGTGTAATCCCGCCCATCGCGCGAATAAGGCATTTGTCGGAGGGTCAAGATGATCACTTTTGTGAAGTCACTTTTTTTTTGCGCGAGGGGAGGGGAGTGAGCTTGCTGTGCACTTAACAGTGGATCCGGAAAGGGGAGCATTGCTGAGAACTTTCACTTTTCTGGGATGTAGCAGAGAAAATATTTTATGCTAAAGCACTTTTATTTTTTTTTACGTTGCGTGACCCTCGCTTTGTGGCAATACTTTATTCTGCCCCGTGTGAGATGTTGAACGTTCCTGAAGCTGATTCGCTGTTGCGACCAGACATAAGTGAATTTTTTTTTTAACTTAACGCGACAGGCGCCGCGCGTCTCACATCGCTCCATATAAGTCCATATACTTGCCCGACACGCCATTGTGCCCTGTCACACGAATTCCATTGACTACAATACAAAACTGTCTGCTTTTACACCTCGATTGTGTTCGGTGTGAACGCAGCATGAGGATAATTAAGAGTGTATACCTACTATGCATGTTTTTGTAATGTGGGAGGAAATTGGAGTTCCAGGAGATAATCCACCCTGGCACTGAGAGAACACACAAACTCCACACAGGATGCCTGGAGCCAAAAGCGGCCCTTCAACCTCTACACAGTGAGGCGGATTTACTAACCAGTCCACCGCCGAGCAGTGGGGCCATAATTCCCTTATTACCTTGCCAACTCTCTTGCCCTCCACTATAAGAGCTTTCATCTTGGAGAAGTAGTGGTAATAGGAGACCACATAGGTGATGATAGACTTCTCATCTGGGTTCTCTGTGTTCACATCTGTGCATATGAAATGCCAATTGATTATAAATCACATAAGTGAATCGATCCCAAGAGTGAGGTCCGGTAATCACCCTCAGGATCCAGCAGCTTGGTGAGACCCAGATTCTGCTCGGCAACATTGAAGGCCTGTTGCAGGTTGTGAGTGGCGTTGGACCTGGTCAACTTGTGAAACTCAATAAGGTCTGGTCTGCAGTAAGAATGTAGGACACGCTTCAGAAATGCTTTAATTTTAAATGACATTTTAACATGCATAACTGTCTGTATATAACATACTGTATTCCCAAAAATGGAATTCGCTTAATTGAAGATGGGGGGTGGGCTGCATTTTAGATCGGTTTCAAATACAAACTAAAATCCAATGTAGAAAGAATGAAAGAAGGGGCGGTATAAAGTGGTACAAATAAGAAGCCAACATGCACATATACTAAATTGTGGAAGCGCTGAAGAGAGGGGTGGAACTGGCGCTGTGTTGGCTGCAAAAGTGGGGAGGGGTCAACTAGAAGGGTGACCCAATGGCCCGTTGCCATTACAAGACTGTCGGACCACCAGGAGTAAATGCCAAGTAGCACGACCGGGTCACTAGGTTGGGCACAGAGAAGCAGTAATTGAATGGAACAAAATACAGTGTACCCTGCCTTACACTTTTTCCACCTTACGACATGGACCGCAACGTTTTTGTCCCCTCTTTACTCCATTTTTCTTTCACTTTAAGACACCTCAAACATGGCGGTCAGTGTCTACCAGGGGCAACGCGCTGCTATGTGACTTCATGCGTCACTACAATGCTATCGGTCGGTGCCATGACTCCCGAAGATACTAGTCTACTCTTGGTCGGCGTCGCTGGGGTCACAAAGATGCTGGCCTGCTATTGGTTGGCGGACAGGGTCAGAAAGATGGCTGCCTAAAAGCTTGATTTCATTTGAGAGTGTTTTCAATATAGTATTTATTGTGCCTTTTAGTGCTTAATTCAAACTTTAATTGCTTAGCCATTGGTCCCAAGATTGCTAGTGACGTTAAAGAGAGAAGTAAGAAGGTTAAGGTTAAAGGTTAGTAATTAATATGGAAACAAAGATGGAGATAATCAAGAAATACAAAGAAGGCTAAGCTAGCCTGGGCTACCCTCATTAGTGAATATGGCCATAACAAGAATCGACCCATTACTTAAAAGTAAATAAATCCTTTTGTATATTTTCTTTATTTATGATGTTATTTAATTGATGCATGTATATTACATATAAGTAGAAGTTATGATAATATTTTGATACAAACTTTTAATATGTGTGTGCAATTTTGATGTAATTACCTTGCGTTTTACACGCATTAGCTAATTGACATACGTTTGGATTGCCCGCCATACGGCAAATACGCATTACGATCCCAACGGATTAATCTCGGGGGCCCACTGTATGTAAGTTTGGGGCATTGCAAGATGAACTCATCAGAATAAGGCTCGTTTGTGGAATTAGTAATGATGGTGTCAGACGTTCCCTGCAAAAAAGAGACAGACCTCACACTAGTAAAGCTGTTCATATGTGCCAGATAGGTGAACTCACTGGATAGCATACTTAAGCAGTCTTTGGGCCAAAAGCTATGGCAACCTCAAGTTGTGTGTGCTGTCCAGAAAAAAAAACAACAAAAAAAAAAACAATGCAGGAAGATTTAAAGGAAAACCAACATATTCCGCCAAATCAGAAAGTTTATCTGTCATCTCAAATTGCAATAATTGAGGTGACATACATCCAGCTAAACAAGAAGAGTGTCCAGATTGTGGACAACAATGCCACAACTGCAAGAAGTAAAACCATTTCAAGATTTAGTGCATATTTACCATACTCAACAGACCGAGAAGAAAGGTGAATGAAGTGAATTGGAATTGAAAGGTGAATTGGACTGTCATAGTGAAAACAGTCTTGCAGTTGAAAGCATAAAACAAGATGGATGACTTTAATATCCATTTGAACTCCCCGTCAATTCCACTTATGGGGAGGTTCTTGAGTGACATCTTAACACTGGATGTTTACTTACTTGTGTCTGTTTAGTATGGCAAAATGTGCTATTTTTGGTATTCGGCATCTAGTACAACCTGTTAAGCCTTGAAGGGGGCTCATCCTAATTTTGTTCCCCTCCGTTTTGTATTTTCCCCAGATGGGGTTTTTGAGTTTTTCCTTCCTGTTCTGTGAGCTTTGATCCGGTAGATGCCGTTGTGTATTTATGATGTTCTGTGTGATGCTATTAACTATCTTTATGTATCTTATATATTTCATATACATTTTATATCTTTATAATCTATCAGTGCTCTCTCTTTTTACCTGTGATACCTATGAAACTGGTGATTCAAACCTATACAACTTGACTTACTGCAGCGTTTCAGGTAGTAATTGATACATTTGATTTCACACAGACAGCAGAAGCAGCAACACACTGGTGTGGCAATATTTTTGATTTAGTGTTAACCTGTGACTTCGCAGCCACAAATGTTACAATATTGCCGTATATACCAGTGCTATGTCTGATAATTATCTTATAAAGTTTGAATCTTGGTTCAGTGTGGTCATTTTGACCACAACCAAAGTTATGAGCCACAAATTTAATTTGTCAACCACTGCTGCACTTTCTGAACTACTGCCTGTGCAACGGCTTAAGTTCCATCTTATGTTGGTTCAATTGATAAGATCAAAATTGATTATAACACTGTTCTTTCAACTGCCCTCAACTCCTTTGCACTGTTAAGAGGTGTACACCATGGTTTACAGAAGAAACCCAACATGCTTAAATAGTTAAAGTAGGAAACATGGTTAAATGGTGATTAACCAAACTTGAGGCTTACCGTCGAGCTTAGTGCGATAGCTTGCTGAAATATAAAGAGGCTCTCAATTCAGCTACAATGTATTATTTCTCCAGAAGGATTGTTCTTAATAAAAGCAAATCAAAGCACTGAATATTTATACAGTACCTAAGCTAATGCAACAAAAGCTGATCACTTATAGCTCCTCAATTTAGCACCCGATTTCATGCAATACATTTTTACTCTGAGGAGTCAACACATTTAGGGGCGGAATTAAGGACAGGGTGCTGAAAATCCAGATTCTTTCCCAGTGTGATGTAGTACAAGGGTGTCAAACGTATGGCCAATGAACCCAATCTAGAGGAGGTATAATCCAGCCTGCAAGGTCATTTTCCGTGAAGAATTGGGAAAAACAAAAAAAATAAGAATAGGATCAAACCTATTAGTCGGCTGTCTATAATACTTTGTTGTCCTTGTGTACGTTGTCAAGCGTGAAGAATGAAACATTACAACACCATTTTATTCTGTTCTGCACTCCTTGCAAAGAAAATGTATAACCACTGATTTTGATTGGGGAATTTTCCTTCCTTCTGGATATTTGTGTTTTGTTGTATTTAATTATTTATTATGTCCATCCATCCATCTTTCCATTAACTGCCTTTTTAACCGGGGTTGGGTCACAGGGGCAGCAGCTTGAGCAGAAAGAACCCAGACTTTCCTCTCCCAGGCCACTCTATCCAACTCCTCCAGGGAAGTGATCTTGAATGGGCAGTGATCTTAAACTATGGACACCCCGGAGTGCTGACCGGTCAGGATGCCATTAGTACATAAAGTTAAGCGACTGGCGGAGGGTTCAACTAATATGGTTAAATTTCACTGTTTCGCGGTGTCTATCAGGATAATGGAAAGTTCCAACCCATGTTGTGTCACCAAAATTATATAAGCCAATCTTTCAACAATAAAGGGGGGCTCTCTCTCTCATTTGTTCAACCAGACTGTGTGTGTAAGTGACTACAAGTTTTTGGGTCCTCCGCAACAGGATCCCCAGGCAATCCCAGGTCAACCCTAACCCTAACCCAACGTGTCCTGGGTCGTCCCTGGGGCCTCCTTCCTGTGGGACATGCAAGGAACACCTCACCAGGGAGGCATCCAGGAGCCATCCTAACCAGATGTCTATACCACCTCGATCGGCTCCTCTTAATGCAGAAGAAATTGGCTCGACACTGAGTCCCTCCCGGATGACCAAGCTTCTAACCGTACCTCTAAAGGAGAGCCTGGAAGGACGCTATTTACAGTTGCGAACCCTTTTTCAAGAGTTTCAATTTTTCCCAGATGGGGTTTGAGTTTCTTGATCCTCTTCTGGGAGCCTTGTTCGGGGGATGCCATTGTGTACAACCATGCTTTGTGATGTTTTGTGTGATCCTATCTGTGATTTATTTTCACCTGTGAAGCTCTTCAAGATTGTGGTGATTCAGTACTATACAAATAATCTTGAATGAGTTTTCAACATGAGGCAAAAAATGATATTTCAGATGGATCCATATAGACTCTACATCGGTAGGTCATATTTAAGAAGACTAAATAAAGATAAAAAAAAAAAAAAAAACACATGAACCTGTGCCTGTGTATGAGTGCATTGAAGGCCAGACCATCCCTGAAGCAGCTGGTGAAGTTCTGGATGTTCACCTCCGGATATCTAAAGAGCAAAAATAAATTAACAAATACATTCTATTAAAGGTTCTAAGTGTGTTAGGCTGTTAGCTGTGATGTGGGCTTTCCCCTCACCCTGCAGTTTTCATCTGACACCATAGCAGCAGTGCGTCCTTCGCCGAGCGTGTCTCACTGTTGTCTGCTGTAGCGATCTTGATCACCTGGATCTGTGCGAACACACATGTTGATTGACATTTATCCCTGTGACACAGACAGGCTCCTGGAATAGGTGTGTGTGTGAGTGTGTTTTGGATTCTCCATTGAGTGAGAACTGGAAAGAAATATTCCAGCAGCTGTGATTGACATTCATAACAAAAGCTGATTGGGTGGCTGCTAGGCTAACTTTGGTGGTTTAGGGGCAAATACTGTATCTGCCTCAAAATGCAACTCATCTAGAAGGAACCACATGACCAGTCACTATTATTACAGCAGGAATGAGGTGCATGTGTATGTGTACATCTGTGATTTACTTGGGGGAAGTTACCACTGTAGCCTGCAATGGTTCTGCTTTTATTGCCAGATGGCAACCTCCATCCAATGGGAATCTTTTCAGGTTGATTTTACCTGTGTTGAGCAACAGCATAACAATGCTAAATGGTAATGCTAAATGCTAGTGTGTGTTCCACTTGATGTCAGTGAAACAATGAACAAGCTATTTGGCGCAAGGTAACTGTTAACTGGTCACTTCCGCTTGTATGTATGTTAGCTCATCAACAAGCTCTGCTGGAGCTTGAGAATAATCCTAATCATTTGAATCAGGTGTGTTTGAGAGAGAAAACAGGAAAACATGCAGGACACCGGCCCCCGAGGCCTGGAATTGCCCACCCTTGCCCTAGGGGTTGGCTGTATTTGTGTTGTCTTGTCTCCATCATCAGGCGAAGTAATTGCTCTTATTTTCTGGTCCCGTCAAACTGCCTGGGCTGCAAAGGGTCACTCAGATGCTGGTCTGCTATTGGTCTGCGTCACGACTCCTTAAGACACTGGTCTGCTATTGGTCGGTGTAACTGTTAAAATGGTGGCATGCTACGGACTGGATCACATCTCAGTGCTTAAAAAAATACACAGCCATCTCCACCAATTGCTTAAGTGCAAATGATCCTTTAAGTCACAAAGCACTTGCTGGAATTGGGAGAGTGCTCGCTCTGACAGCGACTAGTAGTGTTGATTGTGTAACATCTTATTTACTATGTATGGTGTTTTCATTTATTTAAATTTGTTTTCTGTTTTGAATGGATATGTTCTTAGTTAACACATTCAAGTGATGCCCGAGAAAGAGAGAGAGGGGTGTGGCCAAGCGAGACTGACGTGAAAGGGTAAAAAAATAAAAGAGACTACACATTGGTCCAGTCATGTTGTGCTATTTAGTAGGAAGACTGCAGAATTAGGAATCAGGGTTTTACCTTCGGGGAATCCGAGAAGCTTCCTCCTTACCCTTCTCAAGTTTACAGACTGCACAGAATAATGTATATGAATTTATTAGTATCAAGTTTACAGCAGCAAATACAGAAAAAGCTAATTAGGCTCCATTCTCATGCAGCATGTGATAGCTTCTTTAGTTCATTATCCTGCTTGTCGGTCACCTTTTTTGTGAAAGGAACCCCCCCGCCTCACATCAACAGTCCAATTTCAATAAGCTACTCCCTCACTGTCCCTCGGTCTGAACGCAAACAAACCCTGTGACCAGGATTTCATAGTTCCTTGGCTGGTTTGTGGTGAAAGGGGCTAGCTATATCCTCAACTGTCATGTCAGAACATTGGTGATATGAGGAAAGAGCATCATACTGGCGGCGCCAAAATAATCCAACATACATTGATTCTATTGTGACTTCAGCCCTCGAGACTAGAGGGGGCAACTCAAAGTTTCCAGACTATGCTTCATCAGAGGAAGATGTGTGAAGTCTTCAGTCCATTGGCTCACAATGTCCTGAGTTGATGTCAGCAGTGCCACATCTCCACTGTGCACATTGTTAAGCGTACTGCTTCCCCCTCCTGAAATGCCGGATGGTGGACCAGAAATTTCCTCAAAGCCGTCTGGAAGCCATTTTACATGGTCTCACCAAACTCCTACCACTCCCGAAAGTTTGCCTCAGTGACTGCTGAAGCCACACTCTGCCTGGGCAACCAGTACCCGTCATCTGCCTCTAGAGTCACACTGGTCAAAAATGCCAAATAGGATTCCTTCCTCAGCTTGACACCACCCAGTACTGCTAGTGTCCACCAGTGGGTTGAGGACATCCACCACAACAGAGACCGACCACCTTACAGCCACAACTCCGATCAGTTGCCTTGACAACAGATGCGCGCAACATGGTCTACTCTGACTCAATGTCCCCTGCCTCCCACGGGACATGGGAGAAATTCTGCTGGAGGTGGGAGTTGACAGGACTCTGCCAGAGGATCCCAGGAGACCCTCATGATACATTGGGGTCTGCCAAGTCTGACCGGCATCCTCCACATCAGAGCCAACACTCCACAAGGTGGTGATTAGGTGACAGCTCCACCCCACTCTTCACCTGAGTCACTAAAATATGTGGCCAAAAATGCGACAATACAACTGCAAAGCCGATCATTGAACTGTGGCCTAGGGTTTCCCCCAGCAGAACAAGGGCACTCCCATTCTCAGAGGATTCCAAAAAGGGTGGATAATCTGAACTGCTATTTGGTGCATAGGCAGCCGAAGGCGGAGGGAGCCTTCCCTCTCATCCACTGGGGTAAATTCCAATGTACAGACGCAGAGGCCGCAGTAAGTATGCCAACACCTGCTCTGCGTCTTTCACCATGGGCAACTACAAAGTTGAAAAGAGTCCAACCCCTATTGAGAGGAGTGGTACCAGAGCCAAAGCTTTATGTGGAGGTGAGTCCGACTATAACTGGTCGGAACTTCTCAGCCTCACTCACCACCTAAGGCTCCTTCCCCACCAGAACGGTGACATTCAATGTCATTAGAGCTAGCTTCTGCAGCCGGGGATCAATACTCTAAGGTCCCCAACATTGGCCACCACCCAGCTCTCTCTGTATCGGACCTCTATGGCCCCTCCCACAGGAAGTGAGCCCTTGTAAGGGAGGACCCACGTCGTCTCTTTGGGTTGTGCCAGGCCGGGCCCCATGAGTGCGGGCCTGGTCACCAGGCACTCGCCAGAGAGCCCCATTTCCAGGCCTGGCTCCAGAGGGGGTTGGAGTGACCCATGTCCGGGAAAATGGTACATGCAATCCAATTGTATTATTATTCATCTATGACCCTTGCATAGTCTGATTCCTCACTTAGGAACTGTTTGACCCTATCAGGGGCATAAAGCCCAAGACAAATGAGCTCTTAGGATCACTGGGACACACAAGCCCCTCCACTATGGTAAAGTGACAGCGCAAGAAGGGTTCTTTGGACTCTGTTTATTTTAGTTTTTGCTCCTTTTTGGAATATTGCATTATAATCAGTGATTCACTGACTTTTTATTAGCGCCAACCACATTTTTTATTTATTTATTTATTTTTGGGGGACTTGAACTCCAAAAATTATCAAGCACAAGGTGATCTCTTTTAATTATTCTAGTTTTCATTTGGTTTCTAATTTGATCTTATTTCCATTATTTCTAGCTCCATCTTTGCTTTGCCATATTAATGTAAGTATGGTCTTATGCACATCCAACGAGTCCACCACTTGAAACAGCTACATATTTCTCATGGAGGAACTTTCCCTGCTAGAGGGATGTGCCTGTCTGCTAGAGTGGTTAGTATAGGCCCTAAGTGAGCTGCTAATAACAGTGAGCCTGTTGGGATGCATACTAGATTTAGCCCCTTTTTAAGTAAGCTAACCCATATCCACTCAATCTCAGTCTTCTGGCTCCCACACTCTAGATATTGGTGATATTAAACCTAGAAACCCTGCTACGGTAATGTTTATCCTAGGGGCCAAAGCCTGTGACATTGAAGCTAGCCTTAAGAAGCTGGCACGTAAGAGGCTTAGACACTTACAAATTAGAATATAGCTAGGACTTGTAATCTCACAAGAACGTAATTATCTCTTGCCCTTTGCCTGCGAGAGGCAATGAGGCAGTATTCACATATACAATCGTATGTATAAACAAATGTTTATACTGGATTTTATTCAACTTGTACATCCTTTTTATAGTTTTTATACTATATTTTTAAAACTCTTCTTGAGCACAGCTGCTGATTCACATATTGTCAGTTCTATTTCATAGTTGTTCCATAAACTGACACTTTAAACAGGTACACGCAATTGCTTTACTGTTGGCTTGTCCCCTCCCTGATGGCTCGCAAAAAAAAAAAAAAAACTGCAAATAAGCCGCACTTGACTAAAAGTTGCAGACATATATGGTTGGGTATCGTCATCCTTGCTATGAAAGCGACAGTTACGTATGTAACAGTGGCTCTATGAGCCCCGAATGACCGCCAGAGGCGGGGCTATAAGCATGGAATAAGCCGCCATGCGGGCGCAAGACAAGAATGCATACTATCAAAAACGTCATGTATATTACACCGGGGACATATGTAAGGCAGCATCACCCGGAAAGCTGAGAGCACTTGGAAGGACCCCCATATGAAACGAAAAGCTGAGACGACTTACAAAACGATGCCGTAGCATCCACATAAAAACGCAGTGCCCACACAGGGCACAAGAGATCGGCAGAGGTCCCATCGTCCCCAAGCGGGGGAACAAAACGATTGATGCGCAAAGGTTTGTTGACATAAGAAGAGGATCGCACCTTCGGAAAGAAAGTGGCATTCGGCCACAGAGTGACCGCGCCTCCATCAGGGAGCCATTCAGAGAAACCCACTTGAGAGGCACCTCACACAGGGGTTCAAAAGGAGGCCCGCATAGGGGTCGGAGATGCCAGGCCCCTTTCATGAACGAAGAAACAAGCAGGTGGCGCCCTAACGAGTCGCCATCAACCGACGTGTGGCGGGCCGCAATGGCAGCGACATAAACCTTAAACGTGGAAGGTGAGCGACCCTTGTCCAGGAGAGACTGCAGAAATTCCAAGACAGCAGGAACAGGGCAAACCACTGGGTCCGTGGCAAGCGGTGTGAACCACAACACAAACAACTTCCACCTGTTGTTATACAATTGCATGGAAGGAGCCCTGGTGTTGACAATAGTGTGCCTGACTGAATCAGAGCAGCAGCTCAGCAATGGGTCGGGCCCTCACTGGCCACACACACAGGCGAAGTCGATGAGGGTGGGGATGCCAGATCCGCCCCTCTTGCTGGGATAACAGATCTGACTGGGCTGGAAGATGCCAAGGGTCGGCAAAACACAGGTTGTGGAGCAGAGGGAACCACGTCCGTGCCGGCAAAAAGGGGGCCACCAGCAACAGGGTGTGGCCCTCCTGAAGGACCCTCTGGAGCACCATCCAGATCAGGGGAAGGGAAGGGAAGGAAAGGCATATGAGACAAAACGGCCAGGGATGCACCATGGCATCCTGCCCCAGTGGACTTTTGACTTCCATCAGGGAGAAACAAAGCCAACACTGAGTCGACTCTTGCGTGGCAAAGAAATCAACCTCCGCCTGACTGAAATGAGCCCATATGGCAAGCACAATCTCCGGATGCAGATGCCACTCCCCTGGCGCTGGAACCCCGCGAGACGAGTCCGCTACCTGATTCAGGACACCCGGAAGCTAGGCTTCCCGCAGACCGGCTAGGTGGGCACCCGCCTATTGAAGAAGGGCTGGAGTGACCAACAACAGCCTAATGGACCTGGTGCCCCCCTGGTGACTGATGTGGATTGATGTGCAGTACTGTTGAACCGCACAAGGACGTGCTGATCCCGAAGGAATGACAGGAAGTGGATGAGTGCCAGATGCACAGCCCGAACCCTAACCTGACTGATGCCCCTGAGTGAACTTGTGCTGCCAAACGGCACCACTTCCTGGTGAGATGGCACCACTTCCAGCTGAAAGCCCGCGGCCACCGGGCCACAAAGAATGTCGGCACCATGGGGCCATTGCGAGAAGACAGCGACGAGACACCCATAGTGTCGATCAGTGCCGATCTCTCTTGGCATCCAAGTGGAAGCCGTTCAACCACATCTGTAGGGGATGAAGGTGTAGGAGCCCCAGAGGAATCACCGTGGTGAGAGAAGTCAAGTTGCCCAGTAGGTTTAAAAAATTTCCGAAAGGGCATGCAAAACGTCCAGTCGCTGAAGTGAAGGGCAGGCCAGCATGCCCATGGAGTCCAGCGACACCCCACAAAGGTGGTCTGTTGTGAAAGAACCAGGGTCGACGTTGCCAAATTCACCCTGATCCCCAACTGAGATACATGACGAAGCAGCCAGTCGTCCAGTTACGGGAGAACTTTCATGTCCTTCGCCTGCAGGGGAGCAAGGGCTGCCTTCACGAAGCGAGTGAACACCCTTGGTGAGAATGAGAGGCCGAACGGAAGCACCTGGAACTGCCAGTGGGCGCCCCTGTAAGCAAGGCTCAGAAAACTCCTGTGATGAGGTGCGATGGGGACATGAAAGTAAGCGTCTGTCAGATCGACTGACGTGACACCTGACCACAACATGTCAGACGTCGTTACCATGCGAAATGGCAACCTCTTGAGGTAACGATTGAGCTCTTTCAAGTCCAAAATCAGGCAAAAAACACCTGTCTTCTTTGGTACAAGGAAGTAAGGGGAATAAAAACCCCTAGTGAGGCTTGGAAGGAAAACAGGTTCGATGGCCCCTTTGGCCAGGAGAGTAGTAATCTCCTGATTGAGGACCAAGGCCTTTGTCAGGTCGGCGATAAAGGTCTCCCGGACCCGACGTTGTATGGGGAGGCCGGCGCCGGAACTGCAACCTGTACCCCTGGGACAGGGTGGAAAGCACCCAGGGGTCTGACCCCAAAGCGGGCGGCATGGCTCGGTGGCAGAGTGGTCGTCTCCCAGCTAAAGGCCGTGGGTTTGATCCCCCGACCATCAAGACCATGTTTAAGTGTCCTTGAGCAAGACACTGAACCCCCAGTTGCTCCTGATGCTGCGTAATCAGTAGGTAAATGACTAGTTAGTGTAAAGCGCTTTGAGTACCTAAGGTAGAAAAGCGCTATATAAGTGAAAGTCCATTTACCATTTACCATTTACCAAAGCAGCCCACAGCCTGAGCTGCTGAGGGGAAAAACACCCGACGGCCGGCCCCAACAACTAAGTGACGTTGTAAAATGCACGAACGCACCAAGTAGGACATCCTCCGTCCGTGATCCCTTGTCCAAAGCATGTAGACCTGCCTCGCCAAACAACAAAACCCACTCAGTATCTCCTTTCTGTGCCACAGCCATGGCAGCGAAAAACAGGCGCGAGACAGAGTAGTCAATGCGAGCCGAGCGCGCACAAGCATTATAGGCCCTTGTAACCAGGTCATCTGCCATGCCACCTTGTACGTTAGGAAAATGCCGCGTTCTCCGACCGAGCTCGTCTGGTGACAAGAGCAAGGAAGTGACATCCTCCTCCACAACAGGCATGCGGTCTAACCCAATGTTAGCAGCATCCTGCAACACCGCCAACATACGCCCCTCAGAAGTAAGGTGGGCAAAAGCACTCGTATCGGCCCAACAGGACTGCAAAATATCTAATTAATGTCCACACTGTGGAGCAATGAAGGCAGCAGATGGGCGGCCACGCCGGAAAAAGGGATTTCTCCGGGGAGACTGGGGACAAGGAACATCCCCTTGAGGCCCCCACAAAGCAGCGCATAAAAGGGAGTGAAGTGAAGTGAATCCACATCACCCATACGGTGAGGGGAGAGCCCCTTTCAGAAGGAAGGGAACCAACATTGGAGTCCCTAGAATCGAACTCAGACCCACAGAAGCACGAGTCTGAAGCAGACAGAGAAATGGCATCCACATCCTTGTCAAGGTCCGGTGCAACAGTGCCTTGACAAGAGGACAGCTCACAGGAAGCCAAGCTTGAGATGCTTCTGCAACAATGCAAACATCCCATCCAATTGGGAATGCAAATAGGCAACCTCATCCTCTAACCCAGAAGCCCATTACTGGCCGGAAGCATAACCTTGCTTAGAGGAGGAAGCAGGCGGAGCTAGATTGGCAGATCGGCATTTCACACCTGAAACGGGCAGCAAGGAGACTGCCAACTCAACAGGAGGAGCCACGGACGTAGCCTTGTCGAACTCCAAAGAACCGGTCACATTATCCATGGCCACACTCACCTCCATGTCAATGTGCGCCGAGTCAAACAGTGTCCACCTCATGAGTCCGCCAGCACAACGCGATAGCCACAACTGGAGCACAGCACAGAGCCCTCCATACGACCGAGAAAAGTGCAACAAAAGCTGTCAAGGCAAGAGCCGGTGCGGGATGCAACTGCTGTGAGCCGGAGACAGGCAAGAGACACGGGGCCGAGAGCGGAGGCTAGATGCTGCCGATCGGCGAGAGGAACACGCCACAAAACAGTAACACAGCTGGTACCACGGAAGATGGACAACAGCAACCAGCTGAGATCGTGCGTGAAGTGCAAGAGATGCGGCACAGGCGGGAATGCAGCGAGGATGGATAATAGACGCAGCCGCGACACCAAAAGCTGGCGGGTGACTAGGCACACAAAAAGCCGCGGAAACTTCACAGCCAGGCAAAAAGAAAGCACAACTTTATGGTGAGCGCACACACATCAGGCCGTGAACACCATGAAAGGCAGCCGCAAACAAGTATTAATGCCGAAGTAGCAAACAAGAACAAAGAAACGGTGAAAATCACAAAAGAAAAAAAACATCGAAAGCACAAAAAAAAACGCAACTCACCCCGAGAAAGCAAAGCCACAGCAATCGTTACGCAAACCAAATGAGAATAAACCAACATAAGCGTCGCAGCCACCGGAGGGAGGAAAATAAACCACCAACCCAACTGACACAGTCAACAGGCTACAAGCGACAAAAGGAAATAAATAACAATAATTTAAAAAAAAACGCAATAAGCGCAGTACTTGTATGGCATGCAAACCAACGTGTCAGAAGGTTCTGATGGGAGACGCTGCCTTATACAGTATATTTCCCCGGTGTCATAAACATGATGTTTTTGATCGTATGCATTCTCGCCTTGTACTTGCGCGAAGGCTTATATTGTGCTTTCAGCACCGCCTCTGGCGGACTGGAGGGGCAAATTAGAACTAAAATTACATTTAAGCAGAGTATCATCAAGCAGCAGCTTAACAATAGAGGACCAGTACTATCACATCACATCACATCTAATGTTTTAATATTCAGAGGTCACATTGACATAAGTAAGATGAGGTATCCTTTCTAAGAGGTTTGATCTGAAACAAGAAAGTGCTGAGCCTGTCATACCAATATGTGTTAAGACACTAAGTATTAGTATATGTATATATATACAGTGGGCCCCCGGTTTACGAACTCCCCCTCTTACGAAACTTTTCGACTTACGAGCGTTGACCGCAGCGTTTTTTGTCCCCCACTTACGTACAAACCTTTCGTCTTACAAACAATCCGACATGCCGCCAGTAAACATGTTCACACAGTTATCTTCGCTTTGCTGCGTCAACGAAGTTAATTGTTCACGCTTGTCACAGTCACACTGTGACGCTATTGCTCTTACAATGTCACAGTCACTGTCTCACTCATGGTGTCAGTCACGGAGTCAGTCACGGAGATGCCGATATGCTATTGGTCGATTAAGGTCACAGTCCCGGTCTCACTCACGGAGATCCGGATATACTATTGGCCGGCGTCACGTCAATCACAGAAATGCCGATATGCTTGGCCGAACGCCTTCATCTAGCTCAGTGTTTCCCAACCTTTTGATCACCGCGTCACATTTAAAGCCTTGAGAGTGCTGTCAAAATAATATAGTAAGTGCTATGTTCATAAAACATGTACACAATCAGAAAACATCATAAATAATAAAAAAATAGAAAGGATTTATTTACCTTTGAGTGGCACTTGTTATGTGTGACACCCTGGGGTTATTGTTGTCATATATATTAGTGAAGTCTAATTTCGAAATAGTTACAAATGTCATTTATTTTTGTATTTTATATTATACTTTATATTATACTATTGTATTTTATATTTTGCTATATTTATGTTGTTTCTGATTTACGTTGTATCATTTTGGGCAAAAGAGAAAACCGGAAGTAGTGGTGAATGGTTCCGGGTTGGGGGGGAAGGAAAGGAGCGTGTCTGTGCTGCTGCTTCTCAGACAAAATCTGGGAAGGAAGCAGCTCACGTTGTCTTCCTTTATCCGTCACTCCTGCCTAAGCAGGTCTGTAAATGGGAGATAACTAATGACCGCTTCTGTTTTATTACATCGTGATATGTTATTTCTGTCGAGTTTTGTAGCTGTGAACCAACTTTTCGAATGGTATTGGCACTTAATTTAACATTAGTTTCCTGCCGTGCTAGCCTCGTCGTATGCGACATCCATTTTGTTTCGCAAGGCCTCCTTCGACGTGCTCCGATAAACTAAATGTGAAATGTCGTTCTTTTTCTGTTTGTTTTGCAACATAACAAAATTGTTCTTTGTTATTTCTGCCACTGTATTAGTCACAGAAAATAGATGGTGCAGAATACCAAATTAGAAGACAGTTGATGTCATTAATGTGCACTTTTGTAAAAAGAATATTTAGACAATATGTAAACGTAATGTTATTACAGGATATTGTGAAAGAAGAAGTTTGTAAAAGGAAAATGGTAATTGATTGATATGAAGACAGATTTATCGAAAGAAGGACTGACTGATTTGAATGAAAAGACAGAAATGTTATAAGTCAAGTTTTGTGTGTGTTGCGTTTAATAAACGGTCAGACAAAATCTGGGAAGGGGGCAGCTCACGTTGTCCTCCTTTATCCGTCACTCCTGCCTAAACAGGTAAATATGTAATTGTTGCTGTGGCCCACCGCGCTGGACCGGTAACATATGCCTATATTCCCTAGTATCTCCAGCTTTGTTTCCATATAAATCATCTTCTTACGTCTCCCTTTAACATCACTAGCAATCTTGGGACGCATGGCTAACCAATTCAGCTTGAGTTAAGCAATAAAATGCACTATAAATAGGGTTTTGTCACCACTCATAATTGAACAAAGCTTTACCGTTCCACCTTTTTTAAACAAGTGAGGCCAACCAATCGCAGAACAGCATCTTCAAAAGTAGACGCCGACTAATAGCAGACCAGCATTGTAGTGACGCGTTACATGGAAGCAGTTTGACGGCAATAGTAAATAAGTGCAAGGCATCATTGAAGTGCATCGCAACATTAAAAAACGTAAGCCAGGGACACTGTAACACAGGGGTCCACTGTGTGTGTATGAGTGTGTGTATATATATATATATATATATATATATATATATATATATATATATATATATATATATATATATATATATATATATATATATATATATATATATATATATATATATATATATAGTATTTTCTGCACTATAAGGCACACCGGATTATAAGGCGCACCCATGTATGGATTATAAAGCGGCATGGCTTGGTGGTAGAGTGGTCGTCTCCCAGCCGAAAGGCCGGGGTTCGATCCTGCTACCATCAAGACCATGTCTAAGTGTCCTTGAGCAAGACACTGAACCCCCAGTTGCTCCTGATGCTGCGTCATGAGTAGGTAAATGACTAGTTAGTGTAAAGCGCTTTGAGTACCTAAGGTAGAAAAGCGCTATGTAAGTGAAAGTCCATCCATCCATCCATCCAGCCATCCATCCAATTAATGACATATTTTAAAACTTTTCAATCACAATATAGTATTACTAAAACTAATAACAATAAAACCTCAAATAATAACTCTAAACTTTCAATAGCATAATAACTCAATGTCAATATGACCAACCTTGTTCAACTGTAAACACACAAAAAAAAGTAAAGCTTACTTTATCAGTTCTTTCCCCATCTACGAATCACAATCTCAATATTGATCCATATATAAGGCACACCCGATTATAAGGCGCACCCGATTATAAACACCATCAGCTTTTTAAAAAAATTAAGGCTTTTAGGTGCGCCTTGTAGTGCAGAAAATACAGTATATATATATATATATATATATATATATATATATATATATATATATATATATATATATATATATATAGATAGATAGATAGATAGATAGATAGATAGATAGATAGATAGATAGATAGATAGATAGATAGATAGATAGATAGATAGATAGATTTTTTTTGCATCTTACATTTACAGCAAAATTGTTCCGTTTTAATTTTGAAAATCTGGTCACCCTACATATGGTACCTGGAAGCGGAGAACAATGGTCCAAATGAGGCCCAGTGTGAGGCGATGGTTTCCGTCCACAATGTCATGTGAGCCCACATTCTCCAGGTGGACCCTCTGCTCCTTGAGGAACTGCAGTGCCTTGTCCACGTTCTCCAGAGAGTGGATGCGCATGCGGCCTTGAGTCGGCCTCGGCTGTAGGGGCAAAAAAACATAAATACTGTAAATTGCTGTCATGTGCAGTCCTCACTAATACCTGTATAGTTTTGTGAGCATTTTCTACGTAATGTGACAAGTGGCTGTCATTTTGAGGATTTTTTTTTTTTTAATATACAATGCATCTAAAATCCATCCATCCATTCCACACAGGAAGAAGTGAGCTGGATTTGAACTTGGGACTCCAAATTGTGAGGCAGACATGTTAACCACTCTTCCACTGAGCCACCCCCTCAATAATCCTTCATCACAAATAAAATAATAACAATTGCTTGGTTACATGTCACCCACTAAGTCACATGTTAAAGTCACAGTTAATATACAATATACAATATAATATACAATTAATATTCATATTCATGACAGTACTAAATAACTCCTTTTCTGGCTGATTGCTATACTGTTTTCGCTTTGTGGAGTGAATGGAAATAGTGAGAGCAAAGGGCAGAAAAAAAGCTCAGAGTAAGAAAAGTCGAGTGGTTGCTCCTTTTCTTTTGGCTTGTACAATTAAATGTTGCAACAGCAAGTCACTCACATAATTTGTTTTGACATTAACAAAACAGACATAAAATAAAGAAATTATTCCCTCTATGTATTAATCGTGGATGGAAGGAGGCGCCAAATGAAATCTTGCGGAGGGTGCCATGACACATTGGCTCTGCACATAAAGCTCTCCTGAAAAATCTTCTATTTGCATTTAGATGGAGTTTTTAGAACAAGGTCATGTGAAATAAATATGCAATTTTATCCCCCCCAAAAAACTCAATTTCTTTGAAACTCTTCATCTTGTTTAAAAAATTCTTGATGCACTGTAGTGAGGTCAAGGTGGCCATTCCAAAAAGATTGTCAGACTTTCTATTTGAGGAAATCTTTACACCTTGCTAATTTTATGATGTTTCATAGCGCACATAGGGTGACAAATTCCTGAGCTCTCACCAGATGCTCCCCGCTGAGGACCTCAAGCAGGCGTGTGAGCATGTAGCCATCGCGCAGGTCTTTATAGAGGTCAGAGATATGGCAGGATACTCGGGCCAGGTGGGAGTTAACCCATTTGGTGAACGTCTTCTTCTGGACGGCGTCTCGCTCCTCTGACAGGATTAAAAAACAAACAAACAAAAAAAAAATAGACATTATCCCGGTTATGCGACCAAAAGAACTGTCATGACCTTAGGGCCTTGGCTGTATGTCTGTTGGTTTGCCTCAGCTGGTGTTTTTAGGTAATTGCACTTATTTGCTATTGCCGTCAAATGCAACGCGTGACTACAATGCTGGTCTGCTATTGGTTGGCGTCTCCTCACGCAGATGGTGGTCTGCTATTGGTCGGCCTCATTTTTTTCACAAATGGCGGAACGATAAAGCTTTGTTTGTGAGTGGTTACAAAACCGTATTTATAGTGCATTTTACTGCTTAATTTGAAGTTGAAAGGGTTAGCCATGGGTCCCAAGATTGCTAGTGATGTTAAGGAGAGAAGTAAAATGATTTATATGGAAATGATGCTGGAGATAACCATATATATATATATGGGCATAACAAGCGGCACACAAAGGTAAATAAATCCTTTCTATATTTTTTATTTATGATGTTTTTTGATTGTATACATGTATATTATATACACGTAGCACTTACTATACTATTTAACATTCTTTGGATTGCCCATCATACGACCGAATTTACCTTACGACCCCAACTGCGGAACAGATTATTGTCGTAACACGGGGGCCCACGGTATGTATATATATATATATATATATATATATATATATATATATATATATATATATATATATATATATGTATATAGGGATAAATAAGCAAGAGTATTATGTTACATGGGATCAGGCAATGCATTGTTGTTTAATTTAATTTAGAAAAACACCATCTGGAGAAATACAGCAAATCACTAATGGGAGAAAAACATCCTTTCAAAAAAAAGTTGCTCTCTTATTTCTTTGAGATAGAGCAGTGCTTCTCAATTATATTTTGCAAAGCCCCCCCAGAGAAAGAAAAAGCTTCGTGCCCCCCCCACACACACACACTCGACTCATTGACTGTAAATAATCTATAAAAATTGTATATCTAAACCTGTATCCTCTTTAACATTAACAAAAGAAAAAGCAATCTAAATCTACTTTCAACAACTTATTTTTACAGTTTATACAGTACATTGTTTTACAGCTGAGTCTAAAACTGAAAAAAAAAAGTGTACAAAAAGTGCATCAAAGTGCCTGAAAGTGAAAAAAAAATGTTATCTTCTTGAAATTACATTTCACATAACAAAAACAAAGCTTTTTTTCCCAGGGGGGGGCGGTCCACTATTTGAGAAACACTGATAAGGGAAGGCAATATCATCCAGCCCTTGTAAAACAGTTGTCATTACCTGCCAGAGCTTTAATACGAAAGCTCTCAAACAATTTGGCGCTGGTGCACTCGCTTTCCCAAAACGCGGAGCTGACAGGCCGGTTGATATTGTTGAGCTGGCGCTGAGCGTTGGCGTTGTCCAGGTCCGGTGAGGCACTTGCCATGGTGCCCCTGACACACTCTCCAACACAAACACACAGATGCACGATATATATTATTGTAATAAACACCGGAAAACGCCAATAGGAGAGCTTGTAAAGAAGAGCTACTGCCACACTTGCACGACACATTGAACCACACAATTGTTTATTTGAAGCACAAAAAAAACACGTTGACAATGTGAGCCACATGTTGTTTAACCTCACGGTCAGATCCTGTCAGATTAGTGGAGACAGCTGCCATTGTTAATCACTCACACTCTTTCTTGTAGGCGTTTTCCTCCTTTTTGACCTGAGTTCTCATCAAAGAAGCCACCCTTTTGTTTAAATGCAAACTCCAGATGATGAGCACACCTAAGAGCTGACCCATGGGGCTTGCTCGGCCCTCTGCCTTTCAAATTTTGACACGTATATTTAGATCTAGCCATCGCTATAACCTTCAAGCAGTGAGACAGACAACCTCAATTATGACATGATGATCCACATTAACTCATTCAACATCATAAATGTTAACTAGTGCTAGGTATTGTGTCTTAGAAGTGTATTTCGACATACTGTATTGCAATACAGCAAAGGCGTATTGTGATATATCAGGCCATTGATTGTAAAATTTAAAAAAAAAAAAAAAAAAAAAAAAAAATATATATATATATATATATATATATATATATATATATATATATATATATATATATATGTAAAATAACAATGTATCAAACAATGATTGAAAAAAACTGAAGGAAATCCTTAGGCTAGACAAATTCTATTTATGATTTTTCAGAAGCCACACATTATTGACGTCTATGAGCTCACATTTTTTATTTCAAGCATGCCCTTGACTGTGTTCATATGGTCCAAGCAGTTAAGAATACTCTTTCACAGATGTTGGCATGAATATTATATTATTATTGTGCACCACTTGGTATTCTTCTTTTTCTACCATTTTTGCTCTTCAACTGTAAAACAGATCTGTTAAGTCACTCGCGTTGGTGAAAAAAAATACGACAAAAAACAAGGAAAAATGTATTGTTATAAATTTTCAAATGTGAAATCTCTAGATACAATCACTCTTGTACAGGTTATTTTTTTCTTATTACGAAAATTACTTAGCATTTAAAAGAAACAAAACTAAATAAAACAAAACTAAACTTGAAATCTCAAAATTTCCTTTTGAATTAAACGCAACATGAAGATTTACTTCTCATTCATATAGTTGCTGGAATATTATTGCACTTTTAAGGAACACATGCAGGATCTTACTACGGATGACTGGAACACAGTGCGGAAGCCCGAGATAGGACAACGACTGCACAAATGAAGAAAAAGCTATCCTGGTATCATAGAGTTTTACTTTTCTGCTGTTTTGCCCTCCTCCCCTGCCGCCACTCTTACTTTAGAACATGGCCTTCCAAGTGCAATGAATGATTTACATGTAAAACAAAATATATAATTTAACAAAAATCATGATACGAAAGCCACTTTGGAGCAGATTGATTAAAAAAATGAAATATTACAAAAATAAAGTGTTTCAAAATCAATACACAATATATTGGAAACTGTGGAAACTGAACGTGTATTCCGTCACTTTGTATCGCAATATATCAATATTATCGCCCAGCGCTAAAGTTAACATGTAGCTCAGAAAGATAATTTAAACACTTCATGTTTTAAAAAGAATTTAAAAGAAGGAAAACCTTTTCTGAGCTGCTCATGATCTGAGTCCAGAGCAACCGTTACTGCTGTGACAAAATATTTAGCCTTTGTGGATTTCTGTGTTGTTTTTTTTTCCATATTTATCATTGGCAAAGGCTTTTCTTTTTCACCAAACTAATACAAAGATCCCACTGAGTAGGGATGGGACTTGATACAATTTTCTGATTTCATTCTTGATTTTGTTCGACAATTTGGTTGTTTCTGGATTTCTTTATTGATTATTTTATGAGAAGAAAAAAACATAAATAGCATCCACTTTGTTTTATGTCTTGGACTTAAAGCAGCCCACCAATGTTGATTGGTTCAGTTTGCTAACTATATTTCTGCCAATTATTTTGGCCTCGAATCCATCTGCCCAATATGACAGATGGTCTGGCCAGTCCTTACAGTATGTGTAAACAATAAGATATATGTTCAAAAGTAGCATGACCTTACAAACCCAAAAGTGAGGTCTTAAGAGCCTACTCTGGGTTGAGAATTATTTGAATGCCACTTAATTACACAGTATTGTTCATAACGGTGATGGGTGAAACATTCCATTCGAAAAATAACACGCAACTTTAACATTTTCTGATATAATCTACAATTGACCTATTTTAACTGGCTAAATCCAGGGTTATCCACTGTGTCAAATGGGTGCTACCCTTTTATGAAAACTTACTTACGAGAGATGCGAAACACAAATCTCACAAAGACCAGATGTCTTGTGAGATTGAGTCCCTTGGTGAATAGTCATATTTAGAAACTGCATATTTAGAAACTCGTACATATTCTTGGGTTGTGTCAGTGTGATATTAAAGTTGGGTTGATGAATTGAAACATGCAAGCGATAAATATGCAAAAAAGAAACAAACAAACAGAAATCAGGATGAAGGCAAATACTTTTCATAGCACTGTAAGTATTTTTTAATTGACAAGCAGTGGCAAAATGGCTACCCCTGAGATGGATAAATGGGTAAATTTTCCACAAACTCGCGAATAATCAGAATAGTGTGTTTAGACTGAACATATTGTAAAGACAAAAATGCAATTACCCCTTTAAGTTCTGAACTTTAGGGTTAAAAACTGGGCAAGGGCCTTCTTGTGTGGAGTGGAGTTCCCCTTTTACGTAATCCTCCTTTATAATGGCTTTCTCAACAAATATTTTGAGCATATTAAGGCTGTCTTTTGGAAAATGTCTAGTACACACCGGACTGTGCGAGCCAATGTAGAGATAGGTATTGGTCACCATTTAGACTCCAGCCTGACTTCTCTACACAACGGACTGGTCTGAAACCCAAGTACAAACACTCGCATAGACAAACACTCTCTCACAGGTCAAGTCCACTAGATGCAAACCACAACATTGGAGCGTTCGGGCAGACAATCATACCACTTATCTATACTGTTCGTCACAAAACAAACGAAAGAATGGTAAAGATAAAACCTAAGAAAGAAGTGTGCAGCCGTGTTTGCATGCATTGAATCCCGATGCTGCTATATAAGGCCTGCTACTACATGGCCATGGATACTTTCGCTTTCACGCTCGCTCTGACATCAACGGCGGACACTGGTCACGCGTGCACCATCAATCACATGTACACGGTGCACGACCGGACAACTGCGGTATTCTACCTCCGCAGCTTGAGGCATGCCTGGATGCCGACTCTCCCATCGCCTCAGTTTGCGACCCCCTCCCTCCCTCCCTAGATAAACCCCGCTTTACCGTTCGCGCAAGTGCTGAGGTCGGACCTTTGTGTCTCCCGGCAATCTAGCCGCCGTCGCAGCGTTCCTCAACAGCTGCAATCCGGGAGCCGATCCGATCCGAGAAGGCCACCGATTAAGCGCCGGCTCGGGAATTTTTGGCCTGGCTGCGGCTGATGAGAATGACGATTTTAACATCCATAGGTCGGACCCCCCACCCCACCTACCGACCACTTGACAATACCTCCTCCTCCTCTTCCTCTTTCTCCTCCTCCTCTTGGACCTCTGTCTCCTCAAGGCGGAGGTGCGGGAAATAGTGGTTGTAGCTACACCCGGGACGGGAGGGGTCAAAAGAAAGAGCGGCAGATCATCAAACTGACACTAGAGGGCCCCCGAGCAATTCACTCAAGGCCAACAATAGAAACGTTACAGCACTGTATTATTACGCTACATAAGTGTAATGTATTTGAGCAAAAGGGGTATCCGTACGGAAAGGACTTGGGGACAGGGGTGCCTGATGTACAGGCGGTGGGTGGAACTGGTATGTAATATGACAGAGAGGGACATTAAAATGAATGGTTAGTGCTAGCTCATGCTTTGTTTTCTGTGACGTCATTTGACAACACATGACACACATTACATGGAGTCAGAAGAGACCTTGAATGAATGAATGGAACAATTTAAGCTGCCACCCAGTTTGAGCCTGGAGGAGAACTTTGCAGAAAATTGGTGGACATGGCTGCAACGTTATGAACTTTTCTGTGTGGCCAGTGGAGTAGCAGAGTGGTCCAATGCTGTGCAATGTGCCACGTTCTTGCACGTTGCGGTAGACGAGGCCATAAAGGTAAAATATTTGTCTTTGAGGATGAGGAGAGGAACAAAATTTATGTTTTGAAAAGGAAATTCAAGAAATACTGTACTGTGAGCCTCGAAAGAATATGCCATACATAAGGCACATGTTCATTACCGTCGGAAACAATAGATGCCTATGTCACCGATCTGAAAACAAAGCTAAATATTGTGAATTTGGTGACCGGCATGACTCGCTGGTACGTGACAGAATTGTTTGTGTGGTACGCGATGATTAAATGAAAGCGAGGCTGCTCAGAGAGGCTGATCTCAAGTTAGATAAAGCATTAGATATGTGCCGTGCCAGACAAATAAGCTCTGTGGCGGACACTAGGACCATGTCTCTCACCCAGTAGGCATGATGCTATGATGCTTTGAACCTGTTGGCTTTGTCTTTGTAGTTTTGGACTTTGTGGTATCAGTTTTGTGATGGCATGCGAAGAGTAAAGATCTCCACTAGCACAGCAACGTGTGGTTTCTTCGCCTCGCCACAGCTCACCCAAATGAAAGCTTTGCATGAGGAAGTACACAAAATACATGCTGCAAAAGCTGTCAAAAAAGGCAAGCTCTCAAAAGAAAGCCCAGCCACCAGTAAAAATAAAATTGACTGTAAACGATGTGGATAATAGCATGAACTAGGAAATTGTCTAGCTTATGGCCAGACCTGCAGGAAATGTGACAAAAAGAATCACTTGTAAATGTGTAATGCATATAGGCAACATGCACATTGTGGAGCAGAAGCAGTACAGCGATGACAGCAATAAAGATGAGATGCATATTGGCGCTATAGAAATGAGAAGTGTTAAAGCAGTTGAAAATTCAAAAGATGACCAGGACAGATGATCTGAAGAACATTTAATAAACAGCAAAAAAGGTCACATTTCGAATTGATATTGCAGCTGATTGTAGTGTCATGTGTCAGCCACAACATTTAAGATGCTTGATGTTGGCGGCAGGCTGCATACGTCTACATGCAAGTTGATGTCATACTCAGGCCACAAGATGGGGCAAAACATCAGTTAGATGTCTGTACAAGGGTGAAGCTCACAGCATAGACTTGGATTGGATTGAATTGGAAAAGAAGATAAACTGCAAAAAGACTATGCGCATCTGTGTCAGGGCTTGGCTGCTTACCAGGTGAGCAGTGGGATTGAAATAGACCCTGATGTAAGACCAGTGATACATGCACCCAGAAGGATCCCAGATGCCCTGAGGGACAGGGTAATTGAACAGCTTAATAAAATGGAGTGTTTGGGTGTAATCACAAAGCAACATGAGCCAACACAGTGGGCGAACAGTGTGGTGAAAGTGGTCACACCCAAGAAGATAAGGGTTGAAGACTGCAATCATAATATATGAAATGTGATGTTATGGCCAGAAAGTAAAGAGAATAAAAGCGCATAAGTGATCATGGTGACAAAAAGAAACGAGAGAACACATTAAGTATTGTAATTAGCACAAATGAAGGCGGATTTGCTCTCTTAGTGAGTTTTAGAATCAGTAAGACCTGGTTTTGTGTTAAGAGTCAGTATCGTTCCCTTACGAAATCTTAGATACTACAATTTCCTCAACAGATACTTAATGTGTGTGGAGTAATAGAGAACCAAGAGAAACAGTGAACTGTTGGGGACAGAAAAACAAGAGAAACAGTGAAATGTCAGAGACAGAGAAACAAGAGAAACCAAAAACATATTAAGTATTGTAATTAGCACAAATGAAGGCGGATTTGCTCTTTTAGTGAGTTTTAGAATGAGTAAGACCTGGTTTTGTGTTAAGAGGCCCTATTGTTCCCTTGCGGAATCTTAGATACCACAATTTCCTCAACAAATACTTAATGTGTGTGGAGTAGTAGAGAAACAAGAAAGAGTAAACTGTCAGGGACAGAGAGATACCAGATACATTACACTGCAAGTAGAGGTGGTTTCGTTCTAATAGGGAATCATAAAAACAGTAATTCCTAACTTTGTAGTGTAAGAGGCGGCATCGTTCTTCAGAAGAATCGTAGATGCCTTAAATTCCTCACATTAAGGTATGGAGTAGTCAAAAAGAATGCGCAAACTGGAGTAGCCACTGGTGTAAAAACAACAAAAAAAAACACATAACCAATTGTTCACTAAAATTACGGAATGACCGGGGAATTTGACAGAGAAAATAAATGTTTTGATTTATGCGTGACTAAGAAAATGAATGTTTTGATTTACGCGTGACAAAGAAAATGAATGGTTTGATTTACGCATAATCCCAGATGATGATCGGAAAATTTCACTTGATAACCAATTAAAAATGCATACAAAGTATGAGTGGAATGCCTTCCTGAGTGTGAGAGAGAAAGTTAAAAAAAAAAAGTTGTATGAATGGGTGAAGGAATGCTGTATGAATGGCTTTCTTCTGACTTTGGCGTCTGCAGCGTCATTAGTCATGTTGATGTAAGAAATGGAAAAGCACTGTATGGTGAAAAAGGAGGAACTTCAGAGTGACGTTAACAAAACAAACAGGTTGTCTGTTGGAGGTAGAAGAGTAAGAGAGTAATTGAAAAAGGTGTCAAGTATGCTGGAAAGGGCTAGCTTGTTGAGCCTGGGAAGCTCAGTGAAGGCTGTGAGAAAGCAAATGTCTCTGTCTGTGTTGGGAGAAGCCAAGCCATCCGTCATACATATTCCGCCACCTTAGTCCACTGCAGTGGAATCGCTGTATTCCGAGTGTAATAAAATGTTGCATAATGCATCCAATTTATCGTGTCCTGTAATGACCATGTTTTGAGGGACTTTGCTGTGTAATTTGGGATGAAACTGCAGACACACGTCCCCAGCTAATGCTAATGACACAAGCGGCTCCCCTGCCATCTTGAGCGAGACATCAAGATGTCAGCTTGACATCTTGATGTCTCGCTCCACTGGCAGCCTCCTTGATGGTAATGCATTAATGGTCGCTGACTTTGATAACATACTGGGTGCTTTGGATTCATTGTTTCCCCTCTCTGAGATTGTATCGTCTGATCTGGTCTTTGCTCCAAAATTTGAAGAGAATGCTGATTTATTCATTGATGTGCTTAGGTTGAGTTCGCTCAGCGAACTGGGCACCACCCTACCGACACTGCACTATATTTTTAAGTTTTTCGTGCTTCTGTGTTAAAGGGGGTACACAAAACTATCACTCAGGCAATGGAGAAAAACCCCGACATCCCTGGCGCTACTCATGATCAATGGCCCACTCATTTGAAATTTTATTTGAGGAAACACGTCAAAGAAAATAACACAAAAATAGAAAAACGTAAAAATGCGGAATCCCAATTGGCCATGTTACAATTACAAAATTTGCAAAAACAAAATGATTCCGAGGTCCAATTTCAAACTCGTCACGCATCTGGTAGTGACGAGTGTCATGTGCATCAATCCGGCGCCGTCATTGCGCAGGGTGCCTAATTTTGTTCTTGCAACCCCACCAATGATCAGCAGCCTTATATTGAATGGCAAGCCACCTGGGGAGACCAATCCTGTTCCAGAGATGCTTCAACTGTGGAAAATTTGGGCTCGTGGGCACAACAGCACCCTCAACAATGGGCCTACAGAAGAAGAGGCAGAGGACAGTATGGGGGGGGGGGGGGGGGGGGTAGCCATCACCAGCAAGCTCCACTTGGCGCCACCCGTAGCCCCACCTCTACAGCCACCACACATTCTGCCGGCGCCACCTGCTAGCCAAGAGGTTTCGACATCTGCCGTTGTTGCCCCCGGCTCTCCTGACATCTAAAGGGCACATGGACATTGAATTTGAAGGATGGAAAGAGGCAGAACAATTTTTTACATTATGGCTGCCATGGATTTGACACCTTCGTGCTTATGACATGGTTCCTGATTGTATGCACTGCACTCTATACTATGACAGGCGCGGTGACGAGGTTTATGCAGATTGGTTTCAAAACATCGACGAAAATGTTTGGCAATTTTTTTCATTGAATGATGAACAATTAAAATGGTACATGATGGCTGACCCATCCAACCCTACTGTGTCGCCATGCCACCCGCATGTTTCTTTGATGGTGGCTCATGCACATTCGGCCAGAGGTCTTGGCCCCTTTGTCAGGGAATGCACGATGGCTACTGATTGGCGACCAACGTTGTCCAATATGTTATTGTATTCTCCATCGCTTGATGCATAAAGGATTCAATCTAGCGCATTTCACCCATTTTCCATTTTGGAGCATTGCCTATTGGACAGGCACCATGGTCGACAAACAGTTGACAGTGCTTTGGCTACACTGGCATTGGCAGACTTGCCTGACTCTTTTTGGTCGACAGATCCCACCGATGTGGGCCTCTGCGACGTGACTCCAGTCTTGTTTCAGATGACACCGGACCCATTTTATGTTCCACAATACCCAATTAAGAAGCAGGGTTTGATTGGTATTTCCGACACTATTGATGGATAAAAGCTGGAGTGTTGTGGAAACTTCCACACTCCCAATACAACACACCTATTTTACTGGTCGAAAAAAGAAACACTGGTAAATATCGCATGATACATGATTTGCGTGGATTTGCGTGCCATCAATGCGGCTGTCGCCACACCCACTTTACCCGTTCCTAATCCCCACAAGGCCCTTTCCCAAATTTCATGTTCCCACACCCAGTTCACTTGCATTGATTTGGCAAATGCTTTTTTCCGCATCCCATTGGATCCCAGCATGCAGAAATATTTTGCCTTCACATGGAATGGCGAGTGTTATTCATATACTCGTCTTCCACAAGGATTTGTGTTGTCGCCTGGGCTTTTCAATGCCTATTTGAAACAACTGTTGGCTCCTTTGCAGCTTCCGGATGGTGTATTGCTGATACAATGTTGATGACATATTGCTTGCCGCTCCTTCTGAAATATTGTGCATTGACGCCACCCACTCACTTTTCGCTCATTTAGGCGCGGTGGGCTTGAAGTGCTTAAAAAGCAAGCTTCAAATTCCCTGGCTTCAAGTTTCATTTTTGGGATGCCTCATTTCACGACAAAGCACGGCCATGTCTCCTTCTCACAAGGACAACATTCTACACGATCCACAGCCTATGAACGTCAAACTTTTTAGGCTTGTGCAATTATTCACGACATCATTTGCCTGATTTCACAGAGTTAACAATCTCAATGTGAGCGCTGGTCAACGAACAGGGGATGAAAAATTTGACCCACCGTCTTCATTGGACAGCAGCAGCACAAGACTCATTTGTTGCTTTAAAACAGCAACTGTCCTCTGCTGCTGCGATGGCTATCCTTAACTATTCTAAAATGTTTATATGGATGCTTCTGAAAAAGCCAGCAACGTTTCTGCTTTTCTTTTTCAGAAGGGGGAAGGAGGTGAGCGAAATGTTTGTTTATGTGCCTCCACCTAACTTGAAAAATACGAGCAAAGATCTCCAGTATGCGCAACATCCGCACTGGCCCGACTGGTACAAAAAACATCACACATAGTTTTGCACTGACCATCTGAACATCACACAGCATGGTCCAATATGTTACAAGCCAAGCATTTACAATGACAGGAGGGCAACAAAGAAAACTTGAGGCAACACTGACACAACCAAACATTTTGTTTACACATGAAGGTACCAATATAATAAAGGTTGTGGCCGAAAAGCTAACCGGCATCCAATCAGCACAAAGAGCCGAAATTGTAGCTGTCAAAACTGCATTAGCCATAGCCCATGGAGTCACGGCAAATATTTTCACTAATTCCGCCTATGCCCATGTGGTAATCCACACTGCGCTTGCAGAGTGGCAAAGGAACGATTTTCTCGCTACCATGTGGACTTCAATATAACTTCAACAAGACATTTTAGCGCTCACGCGCTTACGTTATTTAAGGCTGTAGCTGTTATTAAATGCTTAAATGGGCTTCATGAGCTATATTGTGCGTGCCTGTAGAGTTTTGATCTACTCCCGCCCAACACTCGCCCCAAAGGCACGTTCTTGTCGGTCATAAAGCGAATCCACAGCAAAGGCACACATGCACACACACACACACACACGTATACATTGTCCGGGCAGAGAGAGGGAGAGAGGAGCAGACCTTCGCCAGACCGTTGGAAATATCTTATCTAGATTGTTTTTATGATAATATGGTATTGCAAGAGTAAAGTCTCCTTTGTAATAATCTTTAATCATGTACAGATTAGACTTTCATACAACGTTCGGGCTGGTGCTAATATGACCGTAGCTGCGCGAGACTTCAAAGAAAAAGGGGAACAGTTATGTTATAAATTCCTCGTTGCCGCTGGGTTGATGTACATGAGAGTGCAATGCATCCGTGCGTGTGTAAGCAGGGGGAGGTCCTTTGTGTGGTCTGGTTGGAGCGGGCATTTCACGGGACAGCTACAACATTGAGCAAGGGGCTTGTTTACATTGTATTGGCGGGCGACAATGGCGCGAGCATTCATGGTAATACGGTTCGGTTTATTGTTTTGGAGTTGCCAGTTTCAGTTGTGAAGGTTTTTTTCAAAAAATATTTTTAATTTTCCTGTTATCAAAAAACATTTACAGTTGGCAGGTAACCGACTTAATTCTTAAGAGCTGAACAAGACAAAAAATTGTAGTGAATCCCCCACCAAAATGATTAACAGAAAAAACAGCTGGTTTTAAGGAATGTAAATAAAAACAAACACCCAAACAAAACAACAACAAAAGACCCTCAAAATAAACCCACCTAACCCGTCACCGCATGAATGTAACATTCACACCATTTGCCACATTCACCAAGATGCAACCACGTCGTAGCCCATTCTATTCAGAGAGCTGGATATAACTGCATGAAACGGCCCCATGTGGACTCAAATGCCTTAAGATCCCGTTTCAGGGAAAACCGAATTATTTTTCTTGTTTTAGGCAAGACATGACATCCTGCAGCCACTGTGAATGCACAGGGGGGCTGGGATCCCTCCACTTGAGAAGAATGGCTCTGCGTGCTAGGAGTAAAGTGAAGACCGGAGAATATTTCGTCCTCGCGCTCACTTGTACAGGATCTTCCAAAATGCCAGAGAGCCAATACAGGGTTTGGTTCCAACCTAATATTAAATACCTGGGACAGTGTGTTAAAAATTGACATCCAGTATACCCGTAGGTGTGAACAAGACCAAAATATATGGCCTAGGGTGGCCCCCCTGTGTTTGCATCGATTAGTGGGCTAAGTTCAGGATACATTGAGAACAACCTGCCCCTACAAATGTGCGCTCTGTGTGCAACTTTGAATTGAAATAACCGATGCTGCATACAAACGGAAGACGTATGAACGAGCTTGAGAGCAGAGGACCAGGAGTCATCAGATATACTGCAGCAAGACGCAAATCCTCCTCCCAGGCCCATTTGAATTTATCAGCCCATTTGAATTCATCAGCCGAGCTTTCAGATCTAATATGACTTTATACAACTTCGAAATAAGTCTTTGAATGGTTTAAAAGATAGTATATTGTCGACGGTGTTTACTTGTAAGCGATTTTGGGCAGTAGATACTGTAGCTGTGTGGTAAGAAAGTGTTGTATCTGTAGATGGCGAAAAAAGTCTGAGTTATGAAGGTTGAACTTGTCTTTCAGCTGTGCAAACAATGACACAGTGCCATCCACCAACAAATCCTTAAAGGGCTTAAGTCCTTCTCTGTGCCAATTCTGAAAGCCTGCATTCATAAAATGGCTAAAATAATTGTTCAAAATGGGGCTCCAGATTGAGAAACAATTCAGGCCGAACTGTTTCCTAAATTGAACCCAAAACTGAAGTGTGTGTTTGACCACGGGATTATCAAATATTGTAAGGGGAGGCCGAGTTCACACGCCCTGCCAAGAAAATTGATAAGGGTGACCACTGTAACATTTGCTGCTTTACCTGGTTTAGCAAAACAGTGACATTTTTTTTTTTTTTTTACAAATCCCTGTGCTTTTTTGTAACTGTAACCCAGTTATAGAAAAATTTGTGATATTAAAATTATCTTAAAATATCTTAAAATTCAAATTGGAGAAGTACATATGTCGTGCCTTGTCATGAATCAGGAACAGCACATTTATGTTAAAGTTTAACTTATAGCCCGAGATTGCTCCAAACTTGTTTAGCAATGTCAAGGCATTTGGAATGGAAATGTCTGGATTGGACACATAAAGCAGGAGATCGTCTGAGTAAAGGGAGACCTTATGCTCCATACCTCCTCTCTGAATTCCAGATACTCCAGTACAGGTACGAAGTGCTACAGTGAGAGGTTCTATGGCAAGGTCAAAAAGCATTGGACTTAAGGGGCACCCTTGCCGAGTACCATGGTACAAAGTAAATGGCTTGGACTGTTGGGAGCTAGAACGAATCATGGCAGTTGGTTGAGAGCGGTCACTCGACACGGTCGATCGAATGCTCTCTCATCCATCGAGACTATGCGTTCAGGTTGTTCTTCATGAGCCGAATACAGAATATTACAAAGGCGTGTAATGTTAAAATAGGATTGCCTGTTTTTAACAAAACCAGTCTGATCTTTGGCTACAATTATCTGCAGGATGCTCTCCAGTCTGCGAGCCAATATTTTTGCAAGCACCTTAGTGAGAAGCGAAATGAGTCAGTACGAGGTGCAGCTTGTGACATCCCTCCCTTTCTTTGCTATCAGTATAATGCACGCCTCCAAAAAGGACTGGGGTAGGTGGCCTCTCTTATAAGATTCCGAAAATACTGAGCACAGCAGTGGAGAGAGGATCTTTGAGAATTTTTTGAAGAATTCTGACGGAAACCCGTCAACGCCAGGGCTCTTGTGTGACTGCATTGAATTTATAGCCTTAGCAATTTCTGCCTCGAAGTTGGGCTGCTCGAGTAGATTTGACAAAGTCGGGGAGAGTAGGGGAATGTTTAGGTTGTTAACTCTGTCAGGCGACCTCTGTCTCTGCCAGGCCGAAAACGTGGAGATTAGAGCGCCTACTTCTATCCTCTAGCTCATTAACTTTAGCCTTAAGTTTCTTGTTATCTTCTCGGAAAGAGGAAAAGGCATCTTCCAACTCAACGCGTTGGCTGGTGTCATCCGACGACAGCTCCAAGGAAGAAATACGCTGATCGTGATCGTCTAACATCAGTTTGTGCTGGTCAAATTTTGTTTCCAATCGGGCCAGCGAGGCCCTGAAGTCAGCAGCCAAGGATTCACAGTGTTTCTCTAGTAGCGCGGAGATAGAAGCCATGGATAAGCTAACGCCAGCACCGCTAGCCTCTTCTTTCTTTGCTGTTTTTGGCTTTTAGGCAGCATCGCAAAAGAGGTTTTGGTCTCAGCTTGACACAACCAAAATTGGAAATATTACAAAAACGAGTAGGCAGCCAGAATAAGTTTGTGGGGGCACAACAAACAAGGTAGTTTTGATTCTTGGCTGGAGCCAGCTCACTGCACGTCTACTCCATTACGCCCTCTCTGATCGGCAATCCAGTTGTGAAGTTTTAAGGAAAATAAAAGCCATGTTGTTGAGCCATATGAGTCCACCCGCTCTTTGATCTGAGCTGCTTTGTGGATGAGGTGCGCAGCCTACACAGTCTCTCTCTCTCTCTCTCTCTCTCTCTCTCTCTCTCTCTCTCTCTCTCTCTCTCTCTCTCTCTCTCTCTCCCCAACAAGTTCACTACTGTACAGTGTATAAGGTTTAATAATGTAACATTTAAGTAAATATGTGTACAGCAGTAATACTTAAATAATTACTTAAATAATATGCATGGCATGAAAACTTTTATTTTATACAATTTTCAGCTATCGCGGCCGGCTTCGGAATGTATCTACCGCAATAAACGAGGGCTCAATGTATAATATAATGTGATGTAATATTACATTTAGCCTCTCAATTTGTAGTCCTGAAATCTTGGGACTGACTGCAACTTGTTTTTGGTTGGCTTCTGATTCCTTGTCTGGATTTATCTATCAAATGAAAAAACAAAAAAAACTTCACTGAGTGTGGATTGCACTGAAATGTAATTTTTAAATACATTTGCAAAAAGGTTACACCAAAGTGCTTGCTGACAGAGCTTGCTGAACTAATCATTTCAGCAGTCGTGCAGTGATTATGTAAATGAGTAGTGGTGTCTTACCTCTCTGGCAGATCTCCCAAGTTGACGATTGGGCTGCAGGGTAAAATCGGTTCATGTTCTCCGTAGACTTTATCTCATGTCCAACCAGAGTTTCAACAAAGGGCTGCCCAACCAATGTTTGACGACAACAACAATAAGATAGTGTGAAGAATCTTTCACAAAAGCCACCCATAAAATTTTGCATGTATCTACTATCTACTTCACCTCCTTATAATTGCGTCATTTGGGTAGGCCGGGGGTAGTCTGCTCCCATCTTAAAGAGCCGCTACTCGCATGTATTCTATGTTTCCCTCCTGTAACACACTCAATTCAAATGATCAGGATCGTTATCAGCAAAGGTGAGCAACTTGCATTTTTTTTGGTGGTCCGACATTCGTCAGAGACCCGCCCCCTTTCTGTCATCATCCGTCATTTTTTTCAAGCCAGACAAAATTTTAATCGTCGGTCCATCTGTGTATTTTTGTCCAACCTTCCGCCTCCACTAGAGGGCAACATTTGTTTCGTTTTCTGGTCTGTCATTCATCTGGTCTACTTCTGCACTCATGACACACTGAGCTCAAAATCATTCTTTTGTCTGTTTTTGTACTTATACTTAAAATTAACACCATGTATGTAGCTTTTATGCAGACTATAATACATGGTCATTTTTATTAGCCCGCATCTGAGTGAATGCAGGTGGGACAAAGGTGCAATTAGCAATCTTGTCCACTGGGTGGCATTATCATGCGTCACATGATACTCAAATGGTGGATGTTAGTTTTCGTTTATAATTGCTAAGACGGTTTTCAAAACCCTTCATTCAAATTTGTCTAAATGTCATCTGTCATATACTGTACAAGTAAAACAAGATATTACTGAGGTTGAAATTCCGAATACAAAAAAAAAAAAAAACTCTTTAATTAGGGAATCAAAAAACTTCTATGTTGCATTTCCTGGCCAAGAGACAATCAGAGAAAGACTGCATATTTGCTCTGCACACACTGGTTACTTGAAAGAGTGACCGCCTTCAGTGGAAAGGCATCCCATGCTCTTATCAAAAAGCAATTTCTTTATGCAAAACATATTTAAAAAGCAAAATAACACAAAGAATCTCCTAACACTTAATTCTCAACATTACTTTTAACTTTTGGTCGGCATGATTGTGCACAATATGAGTTTTGGTTTATAAAAACCAGGACTAAGAAAGGGAGCAACTACAAATACATTTCTGGTAATGTCAGCTGTGTTATAGCTGCAAGTGACAAGTAGTGAATTAAGCCAACCCAGTTTACTCACTTAACTGAACATTTTTCTCCACAGTTTGATGGTGCTGTAAAGTGACTATTGCCACATTAACTGCAGGCAGATTGCAATTTCTAGAATAAAGTTGCAGCAATAAAGACAAGCAATTCAGTTGATTTATATATTTCAGTGAGCAAAAAGGCTTGGCGGACTGAAGGACATATGACGGATGTCTGACGAACTGACGGACAATCCGTCATTGCTGATGAAATGCCCACCTCTGGCTGCTGCAGAGCTTGCTGATGAGCAAATCATTTGAATCAGTTGTGATGTAGGAGAAAGAGACATCGAAAACTTGCAGGTATGCAGCTCTCTAGGGTTGCTTACTTCTGAGCTAGGCTAAACGGCAAAATCTCGCTTACAAATCAACTTCTTTGTCCATAGCCTTGGATGTGGCCTTCGATGCTGTTGATTGACTGGGTGAAATGATGCCTTCACGTAATTACAGTATGTGTTTCTATTTGATGTTTTATTTTTGATTTTAGTAACCCAGATTTCAACGTCTGTTACAAATGACTCACTGTGTAGTGGCAAGCTAATGTTTGTGCCAATCTGGCTAAATACTATATGCATGCAGGATGATGATGCCGCCGGTCATGTTTTTTTTTTTCATCATACTATCGTTCCAATTCATAGCATAGAATGCCGAATGGCTAAATTAACAGGGCGATTCCACTGAAATCGCTCTCCTCCGTTGCGGCATACTGCAGCATGACGCACCCATGTTAACCCTTGGGGGCTCGTGAAAAACATAATTGTTTTGCCTCCTTGACCCACACTTTAGCTTGATATGCCGCTAGCGTCCTGCCTCGAACGATATCAGAAATGTTGTGTGAAAGTAGCATGAGCATATGTGCGATAATTTACAGTCGTAACTCAAGCAGACAAACCAGGACGTGAACATGAGAATGTGATTGGCTAAGGCAGAGAGTGTAAATCAATTCGAGAGCAGCCTCCCACTGCTGGTTGGAATTGCCTTGTGTGAACCGACTTCCCTACAAAAAACGTTGCGTCCGGAAGATGCACACAGATTTGAAAGTAGCAAAAATTATGCATCGCGATGCTTGGACAAAAAATGTCCCTGCTTTTGAGGCATCATAACAAAGGCACCAGTGAATACTTTTTTTACTTTCAACCACTCAAAATATTCAGTGGCATCAGACCTATCTATACATATCCAGATTTAATCTCAATGGCAGACATCCAAGAAAGAGTGTCAAAGATGAAGAGCTGGACAGTTGACAGCCAACGAGCCATACGTACTGGCTGAAAAAGTTAACTGCACTCCATGAGCGCCTAGCAGCACAGATGAACCAGCTGCTCAGGGATGGGACTCACCCATAGTGGCTAACCCAAGGCAGGGCAGTCCTAATCATGAAGGACCCCGAGAAGGGACCCCTCTCATCCAACTACTGGCCAATCAACTGTCTCTGCACAACATGGAAGGTTCTGTCAGCCATCATTGGGGCAAAAATTAGGCATGCGGCTCAATACATAAGCGAGGTACAGAAAGGAATTGGCAGTAATACCAGGGGAGCCAAAGCACCATCTACTGGTTTATAGAGCAGTCACCCAAGACTGTAAAAAGCAGTGGCAGTCCATGCATTTCGCACTTAGGCCTTCAGTGATTGGACCTCTCATGCGCACACCTACACATTACAGGGCTATGCAGGATATTCTTCAGAGCGTTTAAACATCAATAAAAGTCCACAAAGGGCAGGCAAACTTTAACAAGCTTGTACGCTAAATTGCAAATGGCAATTTAATACAAGTGTCACATCTGGGCACAGTGAGTTGGGAGGAGGAAGGAAGGGGACCCAAAAAATGCAGGAAAATTAAGACGTATGTGGCTCAAAAAAAAAAAAAAAAAAAAAGAATTTTTAACAAGGAAATGTAGCAGGACCAGACTGGTGGACAAAAACAAACAAACGAGAATGCAGACATTACAGGCAGACACGAGTGGAACAGAAACATGAGTAAAACCCCACAAAAAAAAGCCAACCAAACATCACAATTGAATATAAATGACGTCAAATGACAAAAACATATGAACTCACCCACCCAAAACGGCTGTCCCGAAGTTATTTCAGTACAAAATCCATTCTTCTTTTTTTCCACAGAAAGACTTTCATGACTTACTTGTAAAGTTTGTCTTCGCATTTCATTTCCAATAATAAATCCTCTTGTATTGACATGGACACCAACGCGGAAAGTCGCGTTGGTCCAATTCCTGTTTTGCTCTTCTTCAGCCCATGTGGGTTAACAAAAAAAAAAAAAAAAAAAAGGCGCCTGCAGGTCTGGCTTCGATGTACGGCAAAGTTAGCTATTTGAGCAACATGTTTTTTTCCTTATTTAACTGCTTCCACTGTTAAACATGGTGGATCAATGTAGCACCGCCTTCCTGCAGTGAGCATTCACTTACATCATGTTCTACGTGAGGTTTTTATGGGTCGATTGACTATTGCAGCTGTCTAAATAAATCATGGGCCCGTACACAATATGTCATTGCACACTGCACAGAAGCTTTCGACTGTTCAATGCCTAGTGCCTCCGGGTTCAGGCAGACATGAAGTCTGCCATCAAGACTGCCTGGCGACACACGTTAGCTGAATTCTAATTGGCCAAAAACTCTACACTGAAACTGAAGCACTTAGTTTCAGTGGTAACATATGGCTGTAATACGACATGAAAAGAACAGAATATGGAGAATAATTTTATATATAAAATATATCAATCAATCAATCAAATTTTATTTGTATAGCTGTAGTATAGCTATAGTTATTTGTGCTGGCCCTGATGCCCCACCACTGGTAAAAAGAGACAGACCAACCTGTGCACTGCCTGGATTGACTACAAGAAAGCCTACGACTCAATGCAGCACACATGGATACTGAAATGTTTGGAACTGTATAAGATCAACAGAAACCTAAGGACCTTCATCCAGGACTCAGAGGAAACATGGACGATAACTCTAGAGGCCAATTCAAAGCTCATTGCCCAAGTTAGCATCAAGTTTGGCATATACCAAAGCGATGCGCTTTCCCCACTGCTGTTCTGCATAGGCCTGAATCCCCTCAGTCAATCAATCAATCAATCAAATTTTATTTGTATAGCCCTAAATCAAAGAAGTCTCAAAGGGCTTCACAGATGAAAAGAGGTCATGTGAAGACTTCTTTCGAAAAAATAAGTCATACAGAGACATCTCTTCGGTGTAAGGTACACAACAGCATCCCCTGTCAAAGCTCCCAGAAGGGATCTTTACGAAGAGCAGGTTCAGGTACCCTTTCCGTAGTGGGGTAACAATCAGCCACCTGTTCTCCATGGATGAAGCTGTATGCCAGGAATGAGCGAGAAATAGAGTAATTGAGCCACACCACTAGGATCTACACCGATTACATAAGTGATGTCATTCTGATTGAACAAGTGTGGCAGGATGGTCTCAAAGAGAGGCAAGATGATCCAGATTGAGGGGATTGATCTACCAGAAGGCAACATAGGAGATATCCAATACAGCTACAAGTATCTTGGCATCACACAGGCCACAGGCAGGTCACAAGGAAGTCAACCACAGGAAAATACCTCCAGACAGTAAGGCAGGTCCTGAAAAGCCTGTTGAATGGTAAGACCAAGGTCCAAGCCATCAACATGTACGTACTACCAGTCATCAGATACCCAGCAGGCATCATAAACTGGCCAAAGGAGGAGATAGAAGCCACAGATATCAAGACTAGAAAGCTCCTCACCATGCATGGCAGGGTCCACCCCAAGTCCAGCACCCTGAGACTATACACTAAGCGGAAAGAGGGAGGCAGAAAATTAGAGTGTCAAGGCCACGGTCCAGGATGAAACATTGAAAATACAAGATGGCCCTGAAGGATGAACTGCTAAGTGAGTGTCTCAGGAAGCAAAACCCTGAGGAGGGTGCAGAGGAGGAGGAACAGACAACCTGGAGGAACAAAGCTATCGCCGTCAGATAGAGGAAAGTGGCTAATATCAAGAAAGCCTACCAGTGGCTGGAAAATGCAGGACTCACAGACAGCACAAAGGCACTAATTGTGGCAGCACAACAACAGGCCATAAGCACAAGAGCCATGGAGGCAAGGATCTACCAGAGCGGACCAGACCCAGGATACAGACTCAGAGTACATGAAGAGAGACAACCAAGTGGCTGGGAACATCTAGGAACATCTGCAACCGGTATGGAATAGAAGTACCTAAATCCCGATGGGCCATACCACAGAAGGTGGCTGAAAAAAACAGGGCCAAGGTGTTGTGGGACTTCAGCTTCCAGATTGGCAAACAGGTCCTGGCTAACCAACCAGACATAGTTTTTGCCATGGTGAGATATTTTTTTATATTTCAAATGTAATTTGCACGCAAGAGTACAATTACTTCTGTTCGACTGTTACAAAAACAATGTGTTAAAAAGTGAAGTGAAGAAAAGTGAAGTTAAGTAAATATTCAATTTTAATATTTAATGTCAATTCAATTTTGATATGTATGTTTGAAATGAACCAAAACACATGCTTAAGAGAGCTGAAATTGAAGCTAGCCTAGCCTAGGCTACCCTTACTAGGAAATATGGGCATTACAAGTGCCACTCAAAGGTAAATAAATGCTTTCTATATTTTTTATTTGTGATGTTTTCTGATTGTATACATGTATATTATATATACGAAGCACTTATTATACTATTGTGGTACCAATTTTTAAAATGTATGTACAATTTTGATGTTTTTACCTGAGGTTCTAAACACATTAGCTATTTAGCACAGGTTTGGATTGCCAGTCATGCGGTGAATTCGCCGTACGAGCCCAACCGCGGAACGGATTAATGTTGGAACACGGAGACCCACTGTACCACAATGGATGGCCTGATGGAATACCTGGTCATGTTCAAACGGTGCCACAATATTTTCTATGTTACATTTAAGGAGGAAACTGAAGTCTGAGGTTTTTATCCATGGGATTTTGAGAGAGAGAGTGAGAGAGTTAAAACACAGTTTGCTCTCCCTCCAATGAGTTGTCTCCTTCTCGTGCGCTATCAAAGTTTTGTTTTTTCCAAACCGATCCCTCCTTTTTGAGTGCAAATTTGTGACATTTGTCGCTTGTTTGTTACGTGCGAGTGGGATTGATTGCACCCTGGCCATTCAACCTGAAGTTGCATGACAAAAGGTCAGATTTGGACACATGTCTTCACATTGGTCACATTTGAAAAAAAAAAAAAAATGCTGCTAAAACTACCATTAAAAGAAGATTAAAAGATGCAGGTCAAAGCGGCAAAAAAAAAAAAAAAAAAATCGTAATTGGTCAGATTTGGACACATATGTCTTCACATTGGTCATGTTTGAAAAAAAGAAAAATCTATGCTGCTAAAACTACCATTAAAAGAAGATTAAAAGATGCAGGTCAAAGCGGCAAAAAAAAAAAAAAAATCGTAATTGAGTGACTTCAGCAGCTTAAGTGCGAATGTTCAACCCATTCAAGTGTCCCTTTAAAAGAACTTGAGGGGAGGAACCTACTGATAGGACAAAGCTGCAATAGAATGCTGAAGATAATTGCCTTTCTGACGGTTGTCAGTGTTAATGTGAATTTTTGACTGCCAGGACGCTTGCTTTCTTTCATGATAATGTCGGACAACGTTCAGAACGTGGTCATTTTTGGGGCAACGGGAATGACCGGTCAAGCCACCCTGCCTGTCGCTGCTGCAGGTGAGTGATGCCTCCATCAGGTAACTACCAAGACAAAAAACAAAAAAAAAAAACATGTTCAATAAATAAATAACAACGATATTAACATTATTACTTTTATTATTATTATTATTATTATTATTATTATTATTATTATTATTATTATTATTATTATTATTATTATCAAGAAGTTATAGGTAGCCAAGAGTAGGACTTGCTGTGTTATTCTCACCTCACATTTTATAGATTATTTATAACAGCCAGGCATTTTATTTCACTTCATTACTATAATTCCTATAATCATCATCATCGTTCTTGACTGATTTTTATTAAGATATAAAAACATCACAAGTTAAGAACAAAATAGGAAGAAAGAAAGAAAGTATCATCAATGGATATTACATTTGAGTGCAGTTTACATGGCCCAAGTAATGGATGATTCAGGAGGTGGTTATTCATATTTCAGTTAAAAAAAAAAAAAAACATGACCAGCTCCTTCAATATATGTATAAATAAATTTATGAATGAGCATGACTTATGAAGTTTTATACTATATTTTTAAACCTCTTTTTACACAGCAAGTGATTCACATTTTTTCAATTTTGTATCAGGTATTCTGTAAATGACCACCTTTAGCAGAAACACACTTTTGCTGTATGTTTTTTTTTTACTTTTTATTTGTTTAAAGTCACTTATGTTTTTTAAACAATAACAGCAACCCTTTCTGATTTCAATCAGCTTTTGAATATTGCTATAAAGTTGGTTATTGTACGCATTACTTGTGCAATTTTAGATTTTGCTAAGCTGTAAAATTTGCTTCTTTGATAAATAATTCGTTGATTGATGCATGACAGACCGAGTGTTTGTTTCATATGTATTCATATGCAAATATTAAAACACGGATGCACTACATAAAGAGTAAGATATTTCTTAATGTGCTGCATACATTTCCTGTGTGCTGAGAAGGTGAGGCCAGTGCGCAGTTAGTGCCATGGCCTAAAACCTGTTGAGTCATGATAACCAGAGATGCTTATTATCTTGTTTGTACAGAGGGTTTAGTGTCACTCTGAACATTTGCACCAGTTTGGGTGTGTATGTGTGTGCAAGTGAGCGTGATAAGTTGTCAGGTGCATCTGCAGGTTGTCGAATCATCAAGAGAGAGAGGCTTGGTCAAAAAGGGAAGATTCTAGTCCAGAGAGATGGATACGTTCCAAGTGAAGGTGTTCGTACAAAGTTCAGTCAAAACAATAATTCACAATAGTACGTCCTGGGGCATTTGACGTTGAAGCTTCCCCTGTCCTGATGTATTATCGTGCAGCCCTTTTATGGCAATACAGCCAATGATACAAGAACATATTACAGTGGCTACCTTTTGCTCCTCTGTTCTCCATCTTGCAGAATATAATGTGACCGTGCTGGTACGAGACCCCGCCAAGCTGCCGGTGGACCACAAGGCATCCAGAGTGGTGGTAGGCAATGTGCTCAACAAGGATGATGTGAAGAAAGCCATGGAGGGCCAAGATGCCGTTATCATCATCCTGGGAACCAGGAACGATCTCAGTGAGAATAAACCACACAAATACACAAGACAGTGAATACCCACTAGCCAATTGCAAACAGTCACTTGAACAACAAAAAAAAAAAAACACGCACACAACCCATGACCCTCCTGCCCCCCTCCCCCCACACACACACACAAAACAGTCTTATTCACATATGCAAAACTCTTTCAGCAATAATTATTACATAATACACACAAACACATGTAATGCTTCTCACACACACCACCAACACAATGCTCAAGAATCCTCTTAATCTCACCAAAGAACCTCTCATATCTAAAAACCTCTCTCATGAGCCTCTCACACACCCAAACACTCACAAGCAAAAATTCACACATACAAAAAATCCTTCCATTGACACAAAGAGATTCACAATGGGTGAGGCTCATCATCTGAGCTGACCAGACATACAGCATTGTATTATAAACAATCAGTCTTGAATTTCTTTTTAAATTTACCCTTCAGAAGTTAGCACATAACTAATATGACGTCTTGACTGTGAGTTTTTTAACATCTCCTGTCGTTTATATCATTACATAGGTGCCACCCAGTGTCGAGAATGAACAGCACCATTTTATTCTGTTCAATTCTTTCAAGTTCACTGCACTCCTTACAAAGATTTTGATTGGGGCATTTTTAATTGTATTTATTTGTTTATTTATTTTTAATTCAACTTATGTGTGTCCATACAAAACTATTTTATTATTTTATTTATGTGCTTCATGAACAAGTGGTTAAAAGATAGAAGAACATTTCCATTAATTTAATGCAATTTAAGGAAAAATGCAATCTTGCAAAACATAGGAGGCTAAAAAGGATGATTTTACTTTCCCTTTATTTGTTTGTATCAACTTTTAAACAAAATAGTTTATTTGCAAGGAATTTGGACCTGACCAGCACACATAGCAAAAATCTACATATATTTGACATGAACTGTTTTAAAGATACAGCATAATTTTACCTGTCGGCCCGTGCCAGGATAGTTTCCCCTGTGCTAAAATGAGTTTGACTTTCCTGCTCTAGGAAAACGAATGTCAGGAAAAACAAAATAAAAATCATTTCATCTGTTTCACTGTATTTTTTTTTGTCTGAGTGAGATTTTTTTTTGGAGGGGGGTGTCAAAAACAAAATCTCAAAATGGAAAGCAGAAGCCATCTCAAATTTCAAATACTAATTGGCAGTGCCTTGCAATGAGTCTTGAAGTCAATTCTTTGAAAAAGTGTGAGAAAAGTTAGACTGAATTATTTTTGAGTGAATTCTTCTTCTTCCAATGATCCTCACATCACATATTGGTCAGGTGTATTAATCTATTTTTGGCATACACGTATACGAGACTTAGAATAAAGTGAAAACAGAAAACTAAACATGGAATGTTGGCTATTCTGTTAGGCCCGACCACTGTCATGTCTGAAGGAACCAAAAACATTGTGGAAACCATGAAGGCACGCGGCATTCGCAAAGTGGTAGGCTGCATGTCAGGTATGACATTTTACATTTTCATAATACAGTATGTGAACTTCCATGATCCCTCCAAACTACACCCCTCACATTACATTTTGTTTGGTAACTGTCATCAGCCTCCAGAGTTCCGCAGACAGGAAAGGCCCAATAGGTCTCTTTCATCAGCTTGACGGCATCCCTTACCCCTGGTGTCCACCAGCAGGTTCGAAGATTGCTGTCCCGTCAGACACCAACCACCCTATGGCCACAACTCCGATCAAACTTTTTAACAATGGAGGTGTGGAACATGGGCCACTCGGACTCAATGTCCCCTGCCTCTTGGAGAGGGAAAAATTCTGCCGAAGGTGGGGGTTGAAACTCCTTCTAACAGCTAGGGGACTCTGCCAAACGTTCCCAGCAGACCCTCAAGATGTGTTTGGGACCACCACTTCAAACTGGTGTCCCCCCTCGACCATTGGAGACAACACTCCATCATTTGACAGCTCTGCCCCTTTTTTCACCCAAGGGTCCAAAAAAGGGCACTAACAACAGTCAGAACCTGTCAGGTGGATCGAAGCTGCCCTCTCATCCACCGGGGTGAACCCCAATGTACTGGTGCCAAGTCAAGGGGCAATGAGTCAAGAGGACTGGTACCAAAGACCAAGCTATGTATAAATTTGGTCGTAGTTTCTCAGCCTCGCACACCAGCTCAGGCTCCTTCCCTGCCATTGAGGTGACACGCCATGTCTCTAAAGATAGCTTCTGTAGCCAGGGATCAGACCACCAAGGTTGGCACCGTTGGCTATTAATCGGCACACTTAGCACCCAACTTTGGCCCCTCCCACCAGTGGTGAGCTCATGGGAGGGGGGTAATAGCATTGCCTCTTCGGGCTGGATCATTGTGAATTTCTTAATTGCGTAGACATTGGGGACAATGCCTCTGGATTGGCAGACTGTGGTGGTAGTTCCCCCTTTTAAGAAGAAACAAGAGCATGTGTTCCAACTGTAGGCAAATTGACCTCCTCTGCTTTCTTGCTAAGGTCTATTCAGGGGTGCTGGAGAGGAGGGTCTATCGGGAAGTCAAACCACTAATTCAAGAAGAGCAGTGTAGTTTTTGCCCCAGCTGTGGAACACTGAACCAGCTCTGCACCCTTTGCAGGATCATCAAAAGTGAATGGGATTTCGCCGAACCAGTCCACATGTGTTTTGTTGACCTAAAGAAGTCGCTGGGCCATGTCCTTTGGGGAGTTCTGTGGTGGGTACTTCAGGATTATGGGTTTTTGAACCCGGATATAGGCCATTCACTCCCTGTCGCAGCAATGTCAGAGTTGGTTCGCACAGAAGATCAACTTTCTTCTGTGACATGGACTCTTTACCAATCTGTTGTGGTCAAGAAGGAATTGGCTAAAGGCGACGCTCTCGATTTCGCGCTTAGTCTGTTTTTACACTCACCTATGGTTACAAGCTGTGCTTCATGACCGAAATAATAAAACCACAGATACAAATGGCCAAAATGAGCTTCCTTTGACGGTTTCTGGGCTCTCCCTAGAGATAAGGCGAAAAGCTCAGTCATAAGGGAGGGACTTAGGAGTAAAACCGTTCCTCCGCCACATTGCAAACATGTTGCCAGCTGAGGTGGCTTTGACATCTGGTTAGGATGACTTCTGGACACCTCCTTGCATGGTGTTCCGGGCATGTTCCACCAGAAGGAAGCCCTGGGGATGACTCAAGAAACGTTGAAGAGACCATGTCTTGCTGCTATCTTTTGAACACATGGGAATCTCCCAGTAGGAGCTGGACAAAGTGGCTAGGAATAGTGAAGCTTTGGCTTCCCTGCTGAAGTTGCTGCCCCTCCATATGTATGTAAACTCCCCAAAATTTTCCAAATAATCTGTGTTCTTTTTACTCCCATCGCTTAGCCTTTCTGCTCTGGGACCGCTCCAAAGTGCCGCCACGCCTGCTGGCCATCACAGAGGACCACGACAGGATGTATGACATTCTCAAGTCGTCTGGCCTGGACTACGTGGCCGTCATGCCACCTCACATTGGCAGTGAGTGTGGCCTAACCAATAACCAAAATTCAAACCCTTGACAGATACTTCATTTGGTACACCCTTTTATACCTATCCCATACACTTAAATTCATTCAATTGCAGTTATTTTTAAAACAAATGTAAGAGTGCAAACATTCAATTCCATGTACTCATTTATATTAAAAAAAAAGAGTCAGGTGTTTGCTGAAAGGGTCTTTAATTGGCTGTTGGTAAATTAAGTAATAAGTAATCGATAATCAATTGTATAGGTCTTTTTTTTTTTAATCTGTCGCCAAATACTGAATGTCTAAACTCTCATAAATATTAAAAAATGTATCCATCAAAACTTAAAAAAATCAATCATAATTTAAAAGACACATTAAATTTAATGACGTCCAAATAACGAATCACAGTTTAATAAAAGAAGAACATAATTTTATTTTGTTCCCATTAATTGAATATGAATAAAATAAAATAACACAAACATGTTAAAAATGAAACAAAAATTAAAGAAAAGTCTTGCACTTACCAAAACAAAAGGCAATCACAATCGATCAGTGTTTTCAATATATTGCGATGTTTTTGGACCTCTTCATGCTCTCTTTCTCTTTGCACTCAGATGTACAATACTGTATATCCAGTCAGGTGTCCCAAGACGTTTTTAAAAGCATTGTACTGCGTGTGTCCAGCCGTGCTTTGGTGTCTTGTTGCTGCCTTGGATTAACAATTGAAGTTTGTAAATCCAGTGTTGCTCCAAACACCAAATCGATCCTTTGCAAACAAAAGGCACTCCCTGCAGAACTATTTGCCAGGGTTAGCTCACGCCCCTGGTTGCCCAGTGAGAAAAATTTCCAAGTCCGGACAGGTTAGCTAATAGCTACGCTATACCTCTAACTCAATCAGCCAAAGCCAACACTGCTTAGCTAGATTGTTGAGCATTGCACCGCCTTCCTGCAGTGTGCATCCACTCATGTCACGTTCAATGTGAGGCCTCTAGATGGCGATCTTATGACTCGAAAAGCTATTACAGCTGTCTATTAAGTATACGGGTGCTCACATATCCATCTGCCCACAACTGTTGAAGCGAATGCCCTTGTGCCTCCAGGAGCAGGCATATTATATACAGCCTGGCAACACTCGTATATATATATATATATATATATATATATATATATATATATATATATATATATATATATATATATATATATATATATATATATATATATATATATATATATATATATATATATATATATATATATATATATACACACACACAGTGGGCCCCTGTGGTTGGGCTCATAAGTTAAATTCACCATATGGCGGGCAATCCAAACCGATGTTCAATAGGTAATACGTTTAGAAACTCAGGTAAAAACATCAAAATTGTACATACATATTAAAAATTGGTGCCAAAATAGTATAATAAGTGCTACGTATATATAATATACATGTATACAATCAGAAAACATAATAAATGAAAAATATAGAAAGGATTAATTTACCTTTGAGTGGCGCCTAAGCCCATATTCCCTAGTAAGGGTAGCCTAGGGTAGGCTAGCTTCGTATTTATTTATTATCTCCAGCTTCGTTTATTTATACAGTGATCCCTCCTACTTCGCGGTTTCCAATATCGCGGTCTCAGTACTTTGCGGGTTTTTTCAGGAAAAATTAAAAACATTTCAAAATAAAAAATAATTTAAAAAATGTGCAAAAATGGAAAAAAATTGAAAAAAGCAAAAAACTACATTATACAGTACTGTATTAATCAAATAACTAAGTAATATTAGTTGATAACTATGTTAAGAATTCTTCAAGCGTTAGAGATCGCGACGTTTGTTATTTTATTTTGAAATGCATCCTTTTAATTTGTCGGGTCACATTGCATTTCCCTTTCATGTTTTACGATCTCTTGTTTTACAAATGACAATGTAAGCTCATATTTATAGTTTATTGTCATTTATGTTGATAACGCACGCTACTGCCTACGTTTAGTAAGCGATGAGTGTTTATTCTGTTTATATGTTCGTTTGTGTAGAGGTTGCACTTTATAGGTAGTAGTTGTTGTTAGCTGTTGCTAACCCGCTAATGTCGGCCAAAAAGTACAGTAAATTCATAGATCAAATTTCGGCAAGTGTTTATATGTTAGTTTACTGACTTTAACATTGTTGTTGATTTATTATTCAATAGATACACCATACATGAGCCAAAATAAATGTGAAGTTCATTGTGATGACTTGCGTACTCTTTCACCGGAGTCTTGGTGCAGATAACCAGTCCTGAGAACAAATTCTCAACAAATGAACTAATATTAGTTATTTAATGAATATTCAATAATGTTAATAATGTTAATCAGGATAATATAATATTAAATAATAAGAGAAAGGAAATAAAATACTCAAAAAATTCCAAAAAGAAAAAAAAGGATTGTTTATGGTTACTGTGGCTATATTGGGGCGTACATAGAAATCCAGGAACTTCGCGGGGGGTTGACACCCCCCCATTAAAAGAGAAGTTGGGAGGATCACTGTAAATCATCTTCTTACTTCTTTCTTTAACATCACTAGCAATTTGGGACCCATGGCTAACCCATTCAAGTTTGAATTAAGCACTCCAAATACAGTTTAGTACTTTTTGTGACCACTCACAATAGAACAAAGCTTTACCATTCAGCTATTTTGAAACGAATGAGGCCGACTAACAGCAGACCTGCATCTCCGTCATGTGACGGCAACAGAAAATAAGTGCAATTACCGAAAATGCCTGCAGATGGAGACAAAACAACACAAATACAGCCAACTCCCTAGGGTCATGACAGTTGTTTTTGTTACAAAGCGGGGAAAATACCTTAAAGAGGGGATGAAAAAACTCAGTATTCTACATCGCAACATGAAAAAAAAAGTAAGCCAGGGACTCTGTAACCTGGGGGTCCACTGTAAATACTGGACCTCCATGTTACAACATCCCTGATTTACGTTTTCATGTTACAACCTGGAATACTGAGTTTTTTTAATCTGTTCTTTATGACATTTTCCTGGATTTGCTGTTATGACCCTATAGGAGGTTGGCTGTATTTGTGTTGTTTTGCCTCTATCTGCTGGCATTTTTAGGTAGTTGCACTCTATTGCCGTCTAACTTCTTCCCTAAAATGTGTGGCTACAATGCTGGTCTGCTATTGGTTGGTGTCTCCTCACGGAGATGGTGGTATGCTATTGGTCGGCCTCACTTGTTTCAAAAAGGCAGAACGGTAAAACTTTGTTCAATTGTGAGTGGTTACAAAACCACCATTTGTAGTGCATTTTGCTGCTTAATTCAAAGTTGAAAGGGTTAGCCATGGGTCCCAAGATTGCTAGTGATGTTAAAGAGAAAAGTAAGAAGATGATTTATATGGAAACGATACTGGAGATAACCCTTGGGAATATGGCCATGACAAGCTCATCACTCACTCAAAGGTAAATAAATCCTTTCTATATTTTTCATTTATGATGTTTTCTGATTGTATACATGTATAATATATTTTCATTACACTTACTATACTATTTTGTTATCAATTTTTAATATGTATGTACAATTTTGATGTTTTTACCTGCAGTTCTTAACGCATTAGCTATTTAACATAGGTTTGGATTGCCCGTCATGTGATGAATTGGCCGCGGAACGAATTAATGTCGTAACACGGGGGCCCACTGTATATACGTCTGTGTATGTGTATGTGTGTGTGTGTGTGTGTGTGTGTGTGTGTGTGTGTGTGTGTGTGAGAAGCAATCAATGCATCAGAAAGTTAACTCTTTGACCTTGTAACATGTCTCCCCCCACCCCCTTTTTTGATGTGACGCACAGATGATCTTCCTATGACAGGGTTGTACTCTGTAATGGAGAACGCATTGAGGGGCCGAGCCATTTCCAAGCATGACCTGGGACACTTCATGGTCAAGTGTCTATCGACCAAGGAGTGGGACGGCAAGTCGGTGGGTGTGTGGGGGAAATATGAATAGTTCAAATTTAGGGTATCGGCCTCTTTTGCAGACATTTATGCTAAATGTGCTAAATTTGAAGTGCTGAACATCTTCAAAAAATGTCCTCTTTTGTGCTTTGCAAATAAATCCAATTGAACATTTCTAGGTGAAATATTAGCATCCTTATTGATATGATAGTAAACTTTAAAACAACAACCAACCTTCATATCAGCAACTAAAATGTTGATGTAGAAAATAAATAAAGATGGAATAGAAATTGTGTTTAAAAAATGTTTTAAACATTTTGGAGGGATGCACGGGGAAGGTATCTGCACGCCAAACAGACAAATTGACTGACTACGGCCAAGGGATGGAAACGGGAAGGGATAATGGCACAGTTACTGTATAAGGTTTCATCACTAAACATTTGAGTAAATATGTGCACTGCAGTAATCTTTTTCTCAAATATGTGAAGTATAAATACGTTTCACATTTTAAATATTCTGGTACTCACGTACACATGCATGAAAATTTGGGGAGGGTAGCGAAGGGGGTCCTACGTGGAAAATGAGTTAACACTGTAATAATGTAAGTTGTTCTGATCAAATTTTCAAACACAAGTTCAGCAATGTGATAGGTACTTTTAAAGACTCTCTTATTTACCTTTGTGGTCGTGGCTCATTGTTTCTCAGTGTGTTCACGCAGGTGAAGAAAATGGTCCACCTTCTTTTTTGGTTTGTTTTGTTTGGAGCCTACCTCTCCAAACCTGTTATGTTTGGAGATGCTGTTTATGTTTATTTGGGACATACAACTTTTCACCACACTCAACGGTAAAGTTCTCAATGACTGTCAGACACAGAACCTTTAGACAATTCAGTTGCAGCCTCAGGTGGCAGTGATTCTCAACATCCGCGCCCTTAATTTTAGGGTCAATTCTAGTATTTTCTGTGTTACCATCTGTCATAGTTATCAATAATAAGAGACTAGAGAAAAGCCAAGACTAAGTCAAAAACGATATTTTGCAAGAGGGAGAGAGCACCAAGGTCTTCGGGTGATGTAGGGCTCTCCTCTTTGTTTTATTACAAAGATTACAAAGAAGGGGGTTACATGTTTCACAATAATACCATATAAGGAATTGTTTATGTCTGTAGTGTAAAAGTGTGTGTGTGTACATGCCAATAGGTGACAATAATACCATATAAGGAATTGTTTATGTCTGTGGTTGAGAGTGTGTATGTGTGTGTGCATGCCAATAGGTGTGCAAGCAGTGTTTTTATAATGATAACATATATACATATATAATTATTCCATCATTTCCCTCCTGTTTATCAAATAAAAATACATCCATCATCATGTCATCTTACATCATAATCATAATTAAGTTTATTAGTATATAATATATGGCCTTTCACCATCAATGTTCACAATTTTGTCCATTTTTCAGTAAGGTCATGTTTTGAATATTTTACTCTCGTTTCAGTGTACCCTATTTTACTTCTGTACCCAACATACATCTAATGACTATGTCACTAACGGTGACATGCCTTCAGTAAATAAAACAACTATAGGAGCTGCTTAATATACAGTAATTGTCAGTAACATAGCCATCCGTTGATCAGATATAAACAAAGAAAACAGGTCTCAAACTTTCATTGACAAATTGTTTTGGTGTGAGCTTCTGAGCTCACATTAGTATTGTCTGTATGGCTCGTGGTTTTGCCTCATCAGTAGTGTTGTATGTCTGTATAAAAGGTATAAATACTTGAGGCAGATACCCACTTTGGCCTGCAGTTAACAAATTAAACCAAAACTTTCAACTGTCCAATACCCTATGTTCATGTCTTAATTTAGTTTTTGTTTCCCAAACATTCATATTAGCATTCATGTAACACCTAATCTGTCTGTCACAATCTGAACTCTTAACAGTACCCTTACCCATGGGAATGAAAGTAAAAAGTAACCCAAAATTACCAGATACATATGAACTCTAAAATGAACCATGTGATGCTACGGCGAATGTGTTCCACAGGCCTTTTCTGGCAACGTGTTCAACAAATTGAATTTAGATATGATTATGCACCCTTGGTATAGATGTGGTTTAATGATTGCCAAGTGTTGAACAGGGGAATATGTGAAACCATCATGGATCATGTCATGGTGTTCATTTGACACAAGTTGGGTTCCTCTGATGACGTCACTTCCATCTTCTTCCTCGTCAGGCAGAAGCCACATCTGATGAAAAGTCATGAATACCAAGCACAAAAGTACAGTAGACCCCGGTTTACGACGTCCCTGCTTTGCGTTTTGTTTTTCCCACCGTACGACGTGGACCGTGACATTCTTTTTTTTTTTTTTTGGTCCCCTCTTCACGCCATTTCTTTCGGCATACAACACATCCAACATGGCGGTTAATTTGCGTGCATGACCGCCATGTTGGATGTGTCCGCGCTCATATTTATTCATGCGTCACCGCTTAAGCCACTACAATGCTGGTCGGATATTGATTGCCGTCATGGTCAAAATGGCTGCATGCTGCTAAAGACTGGATCTCGTCTTGAGTGGTTAAAATAATCAATTGTGCATTTTACTGCTTAATTCAAACTTGAATGGTTGTAGTCATGGGTCCCAAAATTGCTAGTGATGTTAAAAAGAGAAATAAGTAGATGATTTTTATGGAAACGAAACTGGAGATAATCAAGAAATATGAAGAAGGCTGAGCTAGCCTAGGCTAGACTGTCCTCACTCGGGAATTTGGCCATAACAAACTCATCGCTCACTCAAAGGTAAATAAATCCTTTCTATATTTTTTATTTATTATGTTATTGAATTGCATACATGTATATTATATGTTCATAGCACGTACTACATACGTACATACATACATACTATTTTGACTGCCCGCCATACGGCAAATTTGTGTTACGATCCAATCTGCGAAACAGATTAATCTCGTAAACTAGGGGCTCACTGTATCATGCATATTATTGCTCTTGGCATGCAGTCAGTGTGGTGCATGTTTTTTTTCAGTGCCTGATTTCTTTTTTGAGCCAGGATGCATTCATTTTTCTCTCTTTTGAGGGAGAGAGAGGTTACTAGCACATCACCTCCTTATTTGCAGCTTATTGTGCGTGCGTGTGCGTGTGTGTGTGTGTGTGTGCGAGTGTGTGTTTGCGCGTGTGTGTGTGTGTGTGTGTGTGTGTGTGTGTGTGTGTGTGTGTGTGTTGGAGGGGGGTGTCTCGTTCTCATTGGGGGCTTGGTAAAATATAATTAAGCACTGGTTTAACGGCTCAACAAATATTTTTATGTGGCCCAACAGTTGGTAAATCATTTTTTAGGTGTGTCTGAATCCAATTAGTCCAATACCAGCCTATAAAACCAACAACAAAAAACAGTTTGGGATTATATCATTTAATTTCCACTATCTCTAATACAAGCAATTATATGAAAGCTGTCTATTCTCACCAAAGAGTAAAAAAACAAAAAAAACAATTGGAATTCTGAATATACAAAACAATACTAAACAAAAAGTACTGTATTATTTTGTTCTTGAAATAGTATGGTATGTTATCAGTAACTTTATTTGGGGTTATTTCTCAGTGTCCCTTAATTTATTTTTTTTCTAAGTTGAAGTTTAGGTCATATTTGCTCATACCTGCTATTTGTTGACACCCCCGTGTTACAACGTCCCTGATTTACGTTATTTTCATGTTGCGACGTGGAATACTGAGTTTTTTCAGCCCCTCTTTATGACATTTTCCTGGTTATGCGACCAAAACAACTGTCATGACCCTAGGGGTTTGGCTGTATTTGTGTTGTTTTGCCTCCATCTGCTGGCGTTTTTAGGTAATTGAACTTATTTACTATTGCTGTCTAACTGCTTCAGATTGGTATTGATATTAAAGAGAGAAGTAAGAAGATGATTTATATGGAAACACTGCTATAAATAACCCCTTATTAGAGAATATGGGCCTTTCTATATTTTTATTTATGATGTTTTCTGATTGTGTATATATATATATATATATATATATATATATATATATATATATATATATATATATATATATATATATCTGTGCATATAGCACTTACTATACTATTTTAGTACCAATTTTTAATATGTATGTACAATTTAGATGTTTTTACCTGGGGTTCTAAATGCATTAGCTATTCAACATAGGTTTGGATTGCCCGTCATATGACGAATTCGCCCTACGACCCCAAGCTGCAGCAGCAATATATGAACAAAAGAATGATTTTGTCACAGATAAACCGCACTGGACTATAATCCGTAGGAGATATTTACGCAAGAAGATAGTACATGGATAGTACATGGAAGTTTGTAAGATAAACTGGCTGATTTAATAGTGCAACAACTTTGCTTTATGTATTTTACTTGCTACTTTTCCGGCTGATTCATTAGTACAACAGCTTTGCTTCATGTACTCTAACTGTTACTTTTTCAGACACCACAGCGCCTCCTTATCTCATGTGTGTGTGTGTTAAAAACAATGTCAAGGTCAAGGCCTGAATCGCAAGTTATCTGCAAGTTCTGCCACGATGCACAATGCTCATGTTTTTTAATAAAAAGACTGCAGTCCGAAAGCTCGAAGAGAGAGAAAGAGAGAAAGAGAGACTTTGCAACGAGGCTGACATGGTCACGCTCTCTTTCAAGCTCTCCCCACTGCAGTGGTAACCCTTAATCTCTGACTCCTGTGTTGTTATTTACACCTCTCCTCGGGTCATTTATCGAGCCCACTTCAAACCCAACAAAGTTTATAAAAATTTTTTTTTGTTTTTTAATTTTTTTGTAATTGACAACAGCAACATCCTCTCTTTAACAGACTGAACTTGCCTGCATGTTTAGTCCCAACGTATTCATAGAAAATGGATGAATATTTAACACTAACAGAATACTGTTAGTTAAATAGCAGTTCGTAATCGAAATCAATACTTCAAAAGCATTTTTTAATCTCCTTTTGTTTGATAATTATTGTAGTGAACATAAAAAGACATTGCACATAATTCATATATACAATCATAAATACGCAAATAAAATCATATATACTGAGTGCTGCATATAAAATTTACACGTCACAATTGAATCCAAAATTTTATATATTCTCTTATGCAATTTAGAAATATGTTTTTTTTTTTTTAATAATACATTTTTAAAACTCTTTGAGCACAGCCATTGATAAACATATTTTCAGTTCTATTTCATGGTTGTTCCATAAATTAAAACCTCCAACAGATACACACATTTGCTGGTTGGTGACTAGCAAAAAAATAAATAAAAAACAACAGATAAGCCCTGCAGGGAGAAGAACGTTATAGTGAAGCAGGACCTTTCATTGATATTACAACAAATACACATGACTATTGTTTAAATAATTGCGAAAAAGCAGCTCAGGTTTATGTGCCAGGAGTCAAATGACCGTTAAAGCTATAGGCTGAAAGATTAAAAGATACAATTGTATGACTCTGTAAACATAATGAATGTGTTAATTAACCTCAGTTCTAATCAAAACTATCAAATATTTCAAATGTTTTAAAATAATTTTAATATTTTAAATGCCATTATATAAGTGGCAGGACCGATTTGGGGGCAAAAACACACACACACACAAAATGACTGATTTTCAATATAAAAAATTATTGGAGCCCACAGATTTTTTTTTTTTTTTACCTGTTATTACAGTCTTGGATATGTCAAGGATTAGTAAAAACATTGATTTAGTTGAATTATTAGTTTTTGTGTACCATCCTCTATGAATAAAATTAGATAAAAGATACAAAAAAAAATGTGATGTACAATCCACTCGAGCACAAGTGGGACAGTCTGTGCATGTGTGTGTCTGTCTGTAATTGTGTGTGTGGTTAATTGTACTTACTTTGAGTTGGGACAGTAAGTCCTTAGCAGTGGAGTGACCCATAAACTCGGAGCCAGGGATCGTGATGTTACCAACAACGGGTTTTAACCATTTGCGGTAATATACTGACTCCAACCAAACCTCATTAAATTTACACTTTCCCATTACCTGCAGTGACGTATCTATCTTGTAAATAATTTGAACACAGGGTATTAATGAGACCCTCTTGATTGTGGTGCGGTCGAAATGTTTAGTTCCGCGTCTCTGTGTTTAGATTACTTTTTTATTAAATATTTGCAATTGACAAATAAAAACTTTGAAGACCGCAATAGAGAGAAGTTACAACCAGCACGATTTTTAAGACCCAAATAAAAAAAATTAAGACTTTTTCAAGACTTTTTAAGGTATTATTTTCAAATTTGAAATTCAATGCTTTTAAGACTTTCAAAGACCCTGCAGAAACCATGTGCTCATACCGAAACTAACTGCAATAGCCACTGATAGCACACCAGCCATGATCGGTTCCATGAACTGGCTTTTGGGGCTGTGCAAATCTTATCAAACATTTCCAGACTTTCGGAATTTCCGTTGCATCATTCACAGGGAGCAACTTGTGTCAAAATCATTGAATTTAGACAACGTCAGGAAGTCTACGATGGAAATCGTCAACTACATCCGCACACGTGCGCTTAACCACGGGCAATTCAGGAATCTCATCGCTGAGCTGGACCAAGGGCTTCCAGGTGACCTGCCGCTGCACTGCAACTGTGAGGTTGATGTCAAAAAGCAAGGTACTCTCTCGCTTCTTTGAGCTTTCGGACGCCGTGAAACTGTTCATGGAAGAGAAGGACAAGGACTATCCCGAGCTTTCGGACCTCGACTGGATTATGGATCTGCCAATTTTAGTCACCATGCTGTGTCACTTGGACTGACTGAACCTGACCCTGCAGGGTAAGTTAAAAATGCTGCCTGACCTGCTGCAAAGTGTGTTTGCGTTTGACAACAAACTAAAGCTGTTCAAGGCGCATATTCAAAAGGGAGATTTAACGGATTTTCATACTCTGCTAAAAGCCAGTGAGGAAGTCACCAGCGCCACCCTGAAAAAGAAAATAGACAGATAATGCAATAATGGTTACAAACCTGCACGAAAGCTTTGTGACCCGGTTCTGTGATCTACAAATAAAAAGACCACAGATTATGTTCCTCGTCGACACATTTACTGCGGAGACAGACTGTCCAAAAGCCCCGCTTGTCACAGATGAGGCTGCGGCTGTTATGATCTGTCTGTGTTTTGTTGTGGGTTTTGGGTTGTGTGGTATTAGTTATAGGTTCTCTGTGTTTCCCCCGCGTGTCATCACTGTAATTAACCTCACCTGTCGCCCGTGTGTGTCCTCCAGTCAGTTTCCCCGCCCCTTGTTGTCCCCAGGTGTCTTGTGTCTTCATTAGTTCTGATCGTATTTAAGCCCCAGTGTTTTGCCTCGCCCCTTGTCGGGTCATTGTACGTCATTCCCCCGCTGTCTTGTCTCACGCTCCTTTGTACCTTTCCTTCCTGTGCTGCCTCCCGTTCCTTTGTTGCCCCAGTGAGTTGAGTTTAGTGTTTTTGTTGTACTTTATATTTTTGGTTCTTTACTACCCTGCTTCTGTTGGCTGTTAAACCCTCCCCATTTGAGCCTCATCCCAGTCTGCCCTGCATCTTTTTGGTTCCACTTTTCCCACGTCCCACACCGCCTTAAACCGCCATGCCTCACCGTGACAGCGGCTGAGTTGGAGCTGATCGATCTTTGTGAGACTTGAGGATAAACTCAAAGCCGTTAAGGGAAGGGACCATTGTGTTCTGGAAAAGTGTGCCAATGAAAAGAATAACAACATCAAACGGGCTGCGCCTTAAAATACTGTCAATGTTTGTGTAAATGTACGTCTGCGACTCTGTATTTTCTACCCTGAAACATGTGAAATCAAAGCATCGTTCTGACTGACACTCATTTGAAAGAATTGCTTCGAGTGGCAACAACAGAATACAAGCTAGATTTGAAGAAAATTGTTCAAGATAAGGAATGCGAGAAGTCTCACTAAGCAGCATAGTAAGAGAAAAATGTTATTGATAATTATTTTATTTTTGTTTGTGGACTTGCTTGAACTAAGAATTTGTGTGTGAGAGACAGTGCACACAATGTTAGCTGTTGAAAATTACTGATATTATCATGTTGGTGTGGAATATTTTCATTAAATATGGCTGAGCAGAAGTCTGTGTGTGCGTGCGTGTGTGTATACAGTACATGATTAAGGGATGGGATGATTTTGCTGTGTGCCCATGTGTATGATGTGGCTCTTTGCAGTAACTGTTGGATAAATATACTAATCAATTATCAATCATGCCAAATATGTATTAATCATGTTCCAATAAATTTATTATTCACGCGTGTTAAACAAATGTTACTCTTCCATCAATATGCTTTCTTACTGTTGATTTGTGTTTGTTGATTCATACATGTGATTATACATTTGTCACCGATTTAGAATATGTTACAGTTTATTTACACATATATGTCATATCTCTTATGTTGTGTTAGTAATGATTGTTGAGGTCATTTCAGAGGGCAGTCATCAACAGACTGTTGGGAAACATCAACATGTCCAATGCCCAGAGCCAATCAAGGACCCCTCTGCAAGAGGAAGTTGTGTTCTCGGAAATGTTAGCAGTTGTTGACCTGTGTGATTTACTGAGATAGTTCCTGCATAATATATTGTGCCACACTCACATGCGCTTATCTTTCCAAACACAGTCACACATGTCAAAACAAGCGTGTATTTTAAACTTTTGGGTTCTGACCACACACACACCCCTGTGCACTTTTGCCCTTTAAGGCAGGAACCTTCATGGACGCACAGAACGGAACCTTTTCTTGTCTTAATCTTCTAGAACTTCTAGACTTTCTTATTAGGGGTTTCAAGAATGCAAGCCGCTTGCTCCACATTTTATTTTGTTGTTTGGGTCTCCGGTAGGGCTTTCAACCTCCCTATTTGTCTTTTGGACCACGGGCAGGGGTTTCAACCGCCCTTTCACTTCAACAAGCATACCAACAAGAAAAAAAACTATGGGTGGCCCCCGGTTTACAAAATTAATTCATCCTGCAGTTGGGATACTCGCCATAAGGCGGGCAATCCAAACCTGTTTTAATTTGCTATAATGCACGTAAAACCCCTGGTAAAAACATCAAAATTGGATATACATATTAAAAATTGGAATCAAAATAGTATAGTAAGTGCTACTTATATATAATATACACATATACAATTAAATAACATGCTAAATAAAAAATATGTAAAGGGTTTATATATATTCTATATATATATATATATATATATATATATATATATATATATATAATTTAATATACATTACCTTTGAGTGACGAGCTTGCTATGGCCATATTCCCTAATGAGGGTAGCCTAGGCTAGCTACATTGGCCTTTTTCGTATTTTTTGATTATCTCCAGCTTTGTTTCCATATAAGTCATCTTCTTCTCTTTTTACCATCATTAGCAATTTTGGGACCAATGGCAAACCAATTTAAGTCTGAATTAAGCACTAAAAAGCACAATAAATACCATAATAATACCAAGCAATCTCATATGCAATCAAGTCTTAAGGCAGCCATCATTGTGACCCTGTGCACCGACCAATAGCCGACAGAAAAACGTTAAGGCAGTGACGTAAACCAGTGATCCACTGTTGCCTATACTCACAGTTCATGTCTTCTCCCCGTTTCAATTTCTGTTGCTGGTTACGGATGCCGTCAATCAATGATCCTGGGGAGGACACTGACGAAACCAGCCACGGAAAAGTGGACTTCTTCTACAGACCCTGTCTGGCTGTGCGCACACATCTTTAGTCTCCACAGCGGCACCCCCATGACAGCAGATATGTTGGTGTCCCGCTCAAAGGATCAAGTTATGTCAGAGTTATCAAGAATAAGAGACTGGAGAAAAGTCGAGACGCTGAGTCAAAAACGATCTTTTGCAAAAGAGGGAGAGAGCACCGAGGTCTTCGGGAGATATCAAGCTCTCCCCTTTGTTTTACTACAGAGAATGCAGTTACAAGTTTCACAATATACAGTATATTATATATCATATATCATGTAAGGAATTGTCTGTGGTGTGAGTGTGTGTGTAACTTGAACCTTGGAGAAGCCTGCTTGCTTCTTTTATTGAAAATCAAGCAGTAACAACCTCAGCTAACACAAGCTGCTGTTGGCTGCAACAAAGCACTGGCGCTAAAAGCCAACTGATTTCCACCCTCTAGCTCGGCCCGTTCCGTTAATGATTGTAAGTCAGAATGCCAGTGGTGGACCATCTGGGCCAGCAATTCATTCTCTGCTGGCCTTACATAACCTGACATCATTATCATAACAATAATAAACCATAATAATTATAAGAGTCAATTTCAGTATATATGTATATATATGTACAGCGGACCCCTGGTTTACGACATCCCTGCCTTATGTTTTTTTCATCATAGGACGAAGACTGTGCCGTTTATTTGTCCCCTCTTTACGCCTTTTTTTTTTTTTTTGCCTTACGATACTGTAAACATGGCGGTCAGTGTGCGTGCATGACTGCGAGTCACTCCATGCTCATATGTCTATACATGCTTCACCAATTACGTCACTACAATACTGGTCTGCTACTGGTCGGCGTCACGATTCCCTAAGATGTTGGTCTGCTATTGGTCAGCATCCCGAAAACACGAAGATGCTGTCTCCTATCGATCGATGTCACACGTTCCAAAATGGTGGAACGTTAAAGCTTGTTCTGCTGTGAGTGCTTACAAAAACGTATTTATAGTGCCTTTTAGTGCTTGATTCAAACTTGAATTGGTTAGCCATGGGTCCCAAGATGCTAGTGATGTTAAAGAAGCTGGAGATACACACACACACACATTTACATATATATATATATATATATATATATATATATATATATATATATATATATATATATATATATATATATATATATATATATCCGTGTCATCCTCAAGCTCGAGTCCTCTACCTGAGAGCTTGGAGTTTCATGGTTCTGCGCAGTATCTTTGATGTTCCTTGGACTGCACTCTTCTGGACTGAGGCTTCAGATGTTGTTCCTTGGATTTGCTGGAGCCATTCACCCAGTTTGAGGGTTACTGTCCCAAGTTCCCCCACGACCATGGGAACCACACAACCCTTGACCTTCCACATTCATTCCAGCTGCTCTTTCAACCTTTGATATTTCTCAAGTTTCACGTTTCTTCTTCTGGATGTTGGCGTCAGCTGGGATCGTCACATCTATCACCACTACCCTCTCCTGTTCTTTGTTCACCACCACTACGAACTGAAAATTTGTCTGAATAGCATCGAGAATTGGAGAATAGGGGTTTTCAAATTTTACAACTTTATGATAAAGGGGGTGGTCTGTACGCCACCTCAAAGTCGGAGTTTGCCCAAATCAGCAAAACTTGCTGTAATTGAGACCAGACGATCCTTAAAACGGCAGCCAGTTCCGACCCATTTGACCTAGAGCTAGGAAATTTTTTATGCATATGTAGGACCTCAAGACCTACAAAAACATTAAGAGCGCCATGTCTTAGGATGTACAGAACCAGAGTTATCAACTGTTGAATGTAGCATTTGGCCCAATTTTGTACATTTTTTGGTACCCAAACCCTTGACCCGATCAACTTCACATTTGACGTGCCCCATTATCTGACATTGGGGCACACCTGGGCAAAATTTCATGAAGATCGGCCAACATATATGACGGCCTTTAAATTATGTGTGTCAAATTTCCTTCGCCATGAGCAACAAAAACCTTAATAACTCCAATGCGCAAGCTTGAAAAAATCCTGAAACTTTACAGAAAATGTACTAGTTATAGCTTTAAAATATCTGCATGGTTAATTTTCAAATTAATTATAGCAACACCTAGTTACAGACAAAAATGTCATTTTTTTTAAACTTTTATTGTGCCAAGCCCATAAGAGTAAATGAAGTAAAAATTTGTCCTAATAGCATCGAGGCTTGGAGGATAAGGATTTTCAAATTTTACGACTTTGTGATAAAGGTGGTGGTCTGTATGCCACCTCAAAGTCGGAGTTTGCCCAAATCAGCAAAACTTGATGTAATTGAGCCCAGATGATCCTAAAATGGCAGCCAGTTCCGACCCATTTGACCGAGAGCCACAATTTTTTTTTACGCATATGTTTAACCTCAAGACCTACAAAAACATGATAGAGCACCATGTGCTACAGAACCAGAGTTATCAATTATTGAAAGTAGCATTTGGCCCAATTTTCTACATTTTTCGGTACCGTAACCCTTGACCAGATCAACTTCAAATTTACGGTACCCCATTATCTGACATTGGGGCACACCATGGCAAAATTTCGTGAAGATCGGCTAACATATATGGGGGCGGGGCTTCAAAATACATGTTTCAATGTCAAATTTCCTTTGCCTTGAGCAACAAAAACTTTAATAACTCCAATGTGCGGGCTTCAAAAATTCTGAAACTTTACAGAAAATTGACTAGTTATGGCCTTAAAATATCTGTGGGGTTAATTTAAAAATTAATTAAAGTGCTACCTAGTTACAGACAAAAATGTCATTATGTAAACTTTCATGTATTGTGCTCAGGCCATAAGAGTAAATGTTCGGATATTTTGTTTGCTCTCCGAAAGGGCGAGGCAGGAAGCACACGGGGGATATAACTCGTGTCATCCTTTTTATTTTTAAGGCACACAGGTCATAAACCTGAAAGGAGGAAAATCAAAACAATTTCACGTTAACACGGTACTTAGTACACTAACAAAATACCTATGTATACAAGCATAGTCTAACTTAAATGCAAACGAACTCAGCGGTCATTGTGGCAGAAAAACAATTTACCTCTGCTTGCGCTACAACTGCGTCAAATAACATGTGGTAACAAACGGCCGATCGTGTATTTCAGTGCCGTTAGCTTGCAGAGGAAATAAAAGCATTTCGTCACCTACCAACGCAACGGGCTGTGTGCTCCTGCTTGCTGGTTCAGTGACGGCAAGTGACAAATGACAGATGCCGTACACCTGTCACTTGTAACCTCCGCCACGCGCAGGCGCACATCTTCACCACGTTGGCGGTGGAAGTAACTAAATACTGAAGGAATCTAGAAAAAGCTTCTTGCCTTAAACTAGTTCCTAGCGTGTTCGTTTTTGTTGAAAGATCGCCGATACCACAACATAGTGAAACAATTGATTTAATCCAGACAGAGTGGGAAAGTACACGAGGCCTTGGGCCAGTCCTGCCACGGGTCGGAGCAGAAAATGGCAACCTTTCACCTTCAACATTCAGTTCTTATACCCTTCCGGGTCATCTAGTCCCACTGTGGATTGCAAGTGTGTGTGTGTGTGCGTGCACGTGCGTGCGTGCCTGTCGGTGTGTGCGTGTGTGCGTGCGCGGGGGTCTGTTTGCGTGGGGATGGTGTCTTCAAAAGTCTTTGTTCTGTCGGCCATTCTTTGAAGCGGGAGGAAGTCTGAGTACCATAAAACCCTGACTGATATCTTCTCTTGAAGGCCACACCTAGCCTTTTGTTCCTGGTGTAATTTTGGCTGGGGGATGCCATCTGTTACTTTTGGAGGTGCCGACTTGTCCCCACTTCCCCTGGGCCAGGACCATATCTGCTTTATACTGACATTACATCGTTTCAATCTTTATTAGAATAACACAGTTCCATGTACACACTATTTTATTGATATATTGAATTTGAAAAATATGAATTTCCTTCAATACTAATACATGTCTTTCAATTTTTTTTTTTTTTTTTTTTTTTTTTTCGTGAAGCACTCAGAGAGATACTACTTCAGTCCATAATGACCTGAAAATTTGTCCCAATAGCATCAAGGCTTGGAGGATTAGGGTTTCCAAATTTTAGGAATTTGTGATAAACGGGGTGGTCTGTACGCCACCTCAAAATCGGAGTTTTGCCAAATCAGCAAAACTTGCTGTAATGGAACCCAGATGAACCTAAAACTGCAGCCAGTTCCTATGCGTTTGACGTAGAGCTACGAAATTTTTTACGTATATGTAGGACCTCAAGACCTACCAAAACATAAGAGAGCACCATATGTTAGGATGTACAGCACCAGAGTTATCTACTGTTGATTGTGCCATTTCACCCATTTTTGTAAATTTTTCGGCACCAAAACCCTTGAACCAATCAACTTCACATTTGGCCTTCTCCATTATCTGACATAGAGGTACAACTGGGCAAAATTTCGTCATGATCAGTTAACATACATGATGGGAGAGGGGCTTCAAAATACTTGTTTCAAATTTCCTTTGCCACCAGTGACAAAAATCTTAATATTTCAATTTTTGCACTGTGCTAATCCTGTTTGAGCATTTTAACTGGAAATTGCCCGGAATAGCGTTGAGGCATGGAACATGAATGTACAGAAAAAGAGTTACGGATTTTTGAATTTGCTATTTTGATGCATTTATGGCCATGTGTAAGTCTTCCACTGCTGCCGCCTTCTCTTATATTGTTGACCCCATCAACATTCAATTTGGCCAAGACCTTTATCAGACTTTCGACCAGGCACAACTGGTCGAAAAATTGTCACAATCCCATGAAATATATGATGGAGGTGGGCTTTGAAAACACAAAGTCAATGTTTGCTTAGCCCAAAATGACAAAAACCTTTATAACTCAGCTGAACAAGCTTTAAAATGTCTGAAAATTGACGGCATCATTTAGACTCATGGTCTAAATCTTCTACATGACACATATCCAAATTACCAATAGTGACACCTGGTGGAAAACAAAAAAGTTAATTTTTACACTTTCATGTTCCGTGCTATGCCGGTTTGAGTAAATTCACTGAAAATTAGTCTTACTTCATGAATCTCAAGTTTTATGACTCTTCAAATTTGGGCGTGGCCTTCACACCGCCTCAAAGTCCGATGTCTGGCCAGACTTAATGCAGCTGGACCTAGATGATCTTCTCTAAATTTAATTTCATTGGAGTACATTGCAAAACACACTTTATTTCTTTGTAGTGCGGTAGCCACCTGGTGGGAGCCAAAAAATACATTTTCATTAATGTTCCTTTTTCAGCCTGTTAAAGTAATATCAGTGAATTTTTATCAGACAGGCCTTCAGACACGTCTAATTGCCTCCACCAAATATTACGATGTTTAGATAATGGCCGTGGCCTAAACAGCTGTGCTCAATATGACGATTTATCGCAACAGTAAAATGCTGATGTAGATTGACCCAGATGATCTCATCTTGTCACGGCTTCACATGTTGAATGAAAGTCATTTCCTACAGACATCAACAAACATATATTCCATCGTAGTGCGAGAATCACCGTGTGGCAGAAAATAATATATTACCGATTTTGCGATTCCAGTTACTTAGTTGAGCCTGTTGAATAAATGCTAATGAAAATTTGACCTTTTCTAATACATTGACTTATACAGTTGGCCTGCATATGCACGAATACATTCATACCCAAATATGTTCATACCTTGAACTGTTCATACATCAACGTGCTCAGGTCTGCGAGGGCCCGTTATAGCTGCTTGCAGCTCTAGTTTGGGCCCGAGCAGCGACCACTGCGAGCGCCCTCTTGTTTTTCTCGGGATTACTAGGGCCCAAGCAGCTACCGCTGCGAGAGCCCCCTTGTTTTTCTCTGGATTATTAGGGCCCGAGCAGCTACCACTAAGAGAGCCCTCTTGTTTTTCTCTGGATTATTATTAGGGCCCGAGCAGCTACCGCTGCGAGAGCCCTCTTGTTTTTCTCCGGATTATTATTAGGGCCGAGCAGCTACCGCTGCAAGAGCCCTCTTGTTTTTCTCCAAATTATTATTATTATTAGGGCGCGAGCAGCTACCTCTGCGAGAGCCCTCTTGTTTTTCTCCGGATTATTATTATTATTATTATTATTAGGGCCCGAGCAGCTACCGCTGCGAGAGCCCTCTTGTTTTTCTCCGGATTATTATTAGGGCCGAGCAGCTACCGCTGCGAGAGCCCTCCTGTTTTTCTACGGATTATTATTATTAGGGCCCGAGCAGCTACCGCTGCGAGAGCCCTCTTGTTTTTCTCCGGATTATTATTATTATTAGGGCCCGAGCAGCTACCGCTGCGTGAGCCCTCTTGTTTTTCTCCGGATTATTATTATTATTAGGGCCCAAGCAGCTACCGCTGCGAGAGCCCTCTTGTTTTTCTCCGGATTATTAGGGCCCAAGCAGTGACCACTGCGAGGTCCCTATTGTTCCTTCCCAGATTTTTAGGGCCCGAGCAGCGACCGCTGCGAGATCCCTATTGTTCCTGTCCAGATTATTAGGGCCCGAGCAGTGATCACTGCGAGGTCCCTATTGTTCCTCCCAAGATTATTATTATTATTATTATTATTATTATTACTATTATTATTATTATCATGGCCCGAGCAGCGACTGCTGCAATATCCCTATTGTTCCTCTCCGGGTTATGAGGGCCTGAGCAGTGACCACTGCGAGGTCCCTATTGCTCCTCCCCAGATTATTGTGTTATTCCTTGACTTTATTATTAATGTGTGAAGGTGAAATCTTCACACAAATGTTATTCCTTGACTTTATTATTATTGTGTAAAGGTGAAACCTTCACACATATGTTATTCCTTGACTTTTTTGTGTGAAGGTGGAACCTTGTTATTAACCTATGTTATTCTACCGCTTTATTAGGGCCCGAGCAGCTACCGCTGCGAGAGCCCTCTTGTTTTTCTCCGGATTATTATTAGGGCCCGAACAGCTACCGCTGCGAGAGCCCTCTTGTTTTTCTCCGTATTATTATTATTATTATTATTATCATTATTAGGGCCCGAGCAGCTACCGCTGCGAGAGCCCTCTTGTTTTTTTCCGGATTATTATTAGGGCCCGAGCAGCTATCGCTGCGAGAGCCCTCCTTTTTTTCTCCGGATTATTACAGTCGGCCCTCGGTTTACAAATACCCTCTTTTACGAACATTTCGACTTACGAGCGTGGACCGCGGAATGTTTTGTCCCCCACTTACCCACAAACCTTCCGTTTTACGAACGTGCCGGACATTGTGTTCGTACATTTATTTTCGCTTTGCTGCGTCAACTAATTTTGAAGTTGACGCTCATCACAGCCACGTCGAACTCTATTGCTCTGACAAAATCACAGTCACTGTCTCCGTCACGGTGTCAAGTCACGGAGTTAGTCACGGAGATGCTATTGGCCGGCGTCACGTCAATCACAGAAATGCCGATATGCTATTGGACGAACGCCTTTATCTAGCTTGATGGCACAGCTGGTCGGGACACAAGGAAGGAGAGAAAATGAGTGAAAAACGGAAGGAAGGAATGTTGTGAAGACTTTGCAAACTTTATCTGTTAGACATGGCTTCTAAAATTGCTAGTGGCGGTAAAGGAAGAAGTAAGAGGATGATGAAAATAGAAACAAAGCAGGAGATAATAAAAAAAAAAATATGAAGGGGGCGCACGCATGGTTAACCTTGCTCGTAAGTATGGCCGTAACCGCTCGGCAATCTTCTAAGGGCAAGACTTTCCTTGCCGGGGGACAGACCTCGATCGACAACAAAATTGAGAGGCTTCTTCTATTATGGATTAAAGAGAAGGAAATCGCCTGTGATATGTTCTAGTTTGAGAAAAGTTCCCGTTTAAGAAAATAAATAAATAAATTCTGCGGGTTGGTCTCTGCTCCCCTCCGCCTCCACCCAGCTCAAGTCCTGTCGCCCCAAACGTAAATGTCATTTTTCCTTTGTATATGTTATTTAATTTAACTGTACAGTAGATTGTTACTCATTTTTTATGTGTATAAAGTTGTGATGTTTTTACCTAAGGTTTTTGCGCGCGTTGCACGCATTCACTAATTAACATAGGTTTGGATTGCCCGTCATACGAGCAGTTCAAGTTACGAGCGTAGCCCCTGAACGGATTATGTTCGTAACACGGGGGCCCACTGTATTATTGTTATTTACTGTGCAGCACTTTTCCATTTTTGAGGGCCTAAACATGCACGAAAAGTCACCAAAAATTGCACAGTTGTCAGGCTTGGTGAAAAATTGGATATTTTAGTGTTTCCTAAAACAATACAAAAAAAATTGCTCTGCAGCGCCACCTAAGGTTGAAAAAGTGCACCTGGTCCCGGCCCGTTTGACCTAGAGCTACGAACATTTTTAGGCATATGTAGGACCTAGAGACCTACAAAAAAGTCAGCGCGAGCCATGTGCTCAGATGTACAGAAAAAGAGTTATGAATTTTTGAATGTGCATTTTTGGCCCATTTTTGCACGTTTGCAGGTCTCAAACTGCTCCTTGTTTCTCCTAAACGCTTTACCCAATCGCCTTCAAATTTGCTGTGGTCTATAATCAGACATAGGGGCACACTTAAGCAAAATTTGGTGCAAATCCGCTGGCATATATGACAGGGGCGTGGCTTCAAATTATGTGTTCAATATTTCCTTCGCCAAGAGTGACATAAACCTTAATAACTTTGATTTACTAGTTTAAAAAAATCTAAAACTTCATACACACATGGAGACTTATGTCTTTAAGACCTTTGAAGAAAGTTTTTTTAAATAACTACTAGCGCCGCCTAGTGGTTGATTAAAATGTCATTTTTTAAACTTTTCATGTATTGTGATTGTGAGGTCCCGTACTGCTCCTTTTTTCTCCCAAACGCTTGACCCGATCGACTTCAAATTTGCTGTGAGGTTTTATCTGACTGTGAGGCACAATTGTTCAATATTTTGTGACGATCCGCCATCAAATATGTTGGGGGCGGGGCTTTATATTATGCCTTTGATGATTACTTTGCCACATGTGAAACAAACCTTTATAACTCAGCTTTGCAAGCTTGGAAAAATCTGAAACTTCACAGACACATGGAGACTCAAGGCCTTAACACAAGTGTTTAAAAAAATCTTCAATTGCTTATAAAGCCATCTAGTGGCAAACAAAAATGTCAGTCTGATGTCTCGCCAAAACGAACAAAGTTGCTGTGTTTGGTCCCAGATGTTCTTATCTTTTCTAAACGTCATATATTTGATGGGTTTCTAATGCAGAATACACCTATCAACGTATTTTTTGTTATAGTGCGAGCGCCACCTTTTGGCAGCCAAAATTATAGCATTTTTTAAACGTTTTTATGTGTTTAGCTGAGCCCTTTGAAGTAATATCGCTGAAATTAAGTCTGAAAAGCCTCTAGACAGCCCTTCTGACCTCCACCAAATTTTACGAAGTTTCGATAATGGGCGTGGCCTCTACGACCATTTTCATTCCGAAGCTTTAGCTGTCCAGTAAAAGTTGCTCTAAATTGACCCAGATGATCGGATCTTCTCACAATTTCACACATTGGATGAAAATATTCTCCTGAACATATCGACAAAAATATATTCCAGTTTAAAGCTAGCGCCACCTAGTGGCTGCAAAAAATGTCATTAGTTGAAAGATTACAGTCAATCCTGTTTGGTTTGACCTACAGCTATGAAATTTTGTAGGCAAATGAAGGACTGTAAGACCTACAAAAAAGTCAATAGAAAAGATGTGCTAGGATGTACAGAAAAATTGTTATGAATTTTTTTAATGTGCAGTTTTGTCCCATTCTTAGACATTAGCTGGTCTCAAACTAGTGCCTTTTTCTCTTGAACAATTTACCCCATTACGTTCAACTTTGGCATGAATCATTATCCAACTGAGGGGCACACATAGTCCAAATATCATGAAGATCTCTTGACAGAAAAGATGGGGGCGGAGCTTCAAATTATGTTTAATACTTCCTTTGCCAAGAGTGACAAAAATCTTAATAACTCAGCTATGACAGCTTCAAACCATCTGAAACTCTCCTGGGCCTTTAAAAGTAATGCAATAATACAGCTCTGTGATAAACTTTCAAATCATTTACAGCGCCACCCAGTGGCGGACAAAAATCTCATTTTTTATACTTTTATGTACTGTGAAATGCCTGTTTGACTAAATGAACTAAAAAATGGTCAGAAAAGCTATGACACATTAGAACATTAAGGTTCTCAACTTTTATGACTTTTCATTAAAGGGCGTGGCCTCTATGCCAACTCAAAATCCGATGTCTCGTGAAAACGGTAAAAGTTGCTGTAATTGGACCTAGACGATCTTATATTTTTAAAACTTCATATATGGGATGGGAGTCCAATGTGAAACACACCTACAAGCCTATTTTTTATCATAGTACGAGCGCCACCTAGTGGCAGCAAAAAATATAGCAAATCCTTAATGTTTTTATGTACTCTGCTGAGCCCCTTGAAGTGATATCCCTTAAATGTTTTCTGAAAAGCCAGTGGCCATGCCTTATGCCCCCCACAAATGAGTACAATGTTTCGACAGTGGGTGTGGCGTTTATGGCATTGAAAGTCACAAAATTGGAACAATAAAAGCTGCAGTAACTCCACCCACATTGTCCCACCTTGTCTAAATTTTACATATTTGGTAATAGTCCTGCACTGAAGGGATATACAACTAATTTTTCATCATTCATAGTCCTTGTTCATACCCCGACCTGTTCATACCCCAACGTGCACAGGTCTGCGAGGGCCCTTTATAGCTGCTTGCAGCTCTAGTTATTATTATTATTAGGGCCCGAGCAGCTACCGCTGCGAGAGCCCTCTTGTTTTTCTCCAGATTATTATTATTATTATTATTATTATTATTATTAGGGCCCGAGCAGCTACCGCTGCGAGAGCCCTCTTGTTTTTCACCGGATTATTATTATTATTATTTACTGTGCAGCGCTTTTCCATTTTTGAGGGCCTAAACATGCACGAAAAGTCACCAAAATTTGCAAATTTGTCGGGCCCGGTGAAAAATTTGAGATTTTTGTGTTTCCTAAAACAATGCAAAAAAAATGGCTCTGCAGCGCCACCTAAGGTCGAAAAAGTGCACTTGGTCCCGGCCCGTTTGACCTAGAGCTACGAAAATTTTTAGGCATATACCTAGAGACCTACAAAAAAGTCAGCGCGAGCCATGTGCTCAGATGTACAGAAAAAGAGTTATGAATTTTTGAATGGGCATTTTTGGCCCATTTTTGCACGTTTGCAGGTCCCAAACTGCTCCTTGTTTCTCCTAAACGCTTTACTCAATCGCCATCAAATTTGCTGTGGTCCATATTCACACATAGGGGCACAACTGGGCAAAATTTCGTGCAGATCCGCTGACATATATGATAGGGGCGTGGCTTCAAATTATGTGTTCAATTTTTCCTTCGCCAAGAGGGACAAAAACCTTAATAACTTTGATGTACTAGCTTAAAAAAATCTCAAACTTCATAGACACATGGAAACTTATGTTTTTAACACCTTTGAAAAAAAATTTTTTTAATACCTACTAGCGCCGCCTAGTGGTTGATTAAAATGTCATTTTTTACACTTTCATGTATTGTGCTCAGTCTGTTTGAGTAAAACAAATGAAAATTGGTCAGAATATCATTAAGATATGGAATATTAAGGTTTTAAAATTTTACAACTTTTCGATAATGGGCGTAGTCTGCACGCCACCTCAAAGTCAGATGACTCGCCAAAACGAAAAAAGTGGCTGTAATTAGCCCCAAAATGGCCTTATGAGTGGAAAATAGCCTCTCACTCCCGGCCCGTTTGACCTAGAGCTCCAAAAATTTGTAGCCTTATGTAGGACCTCGAGCCCTACAAAAAAGTCAGCGCGAGCCATATGCTCAGATGTACAGAAAGAGAGTTATGAATTTTTGAATGTGCACTTTTGGCCCGTTTTTGCTCATTTGCAGGTCCCGAACTGCTCCTTTTTTCTCCCAAATGCTTGACCCGATCGACTTCAAATTTGCTGTGATGTTTTATCTGACTGTGAGGCACAATTGTTCAAATTTTTGTGACAATCCGCCATCAAATATGTTGGGGGCGGGGCTTCAAATTATGCCTTTGATGTTTACTTTGCCACATGTGAAACAAACCTTTATAACTCAGCTTTACAAGCTTGCAAAAATCTGAAACTTCACACACACATGAAGACTCAAGCCCTTAACACATGTGTTTCAAAAGATCTTCAATTGCTTATAAGGCCATCTAGTGGCAAACAAAAATGTCAGTCTGATGTCTCGCCAAAACGAACAAAGTTGCTGTGTTTGGTCCCAGATGGTCTTATATTGTCTAAACTTAATATAATTGATGGGTTTCCAATGCGGAATACACCTATCAACGTATTTTTTGTTATAGTGCGAGCGCCACCTAGTGGCAGCCAAAAATATAGCATTTTTTAAACGTCTTTACGTGTTTAGCTGAGCCCTTTGAAGTAATATCGCTGAAATTAAGTCTGAAAAGCCTCTAGACAGCCTTGCTGACCTCCACCAAATTTTACGAAGTTTCGCTAATGGGCGTGGCCTCTACGACCATTTTCATTCCGAAGCTTTATCTGTCCAGTAAAAGTTGCTGTAATTTGACCCAGATGATCTGATCTTCTCACAAATTCACACATTGGATGAAAATATTCTCCTAAACATATCGACAAAAATATATTCAAGTTTACAGCTAGCGCCACCTAGTGGCTGCAAAAAATGTCATTAGTCGAAAGATTACAGTCAATCCTGTTTGGTTTGACCTACAGCCATGAAACCTTGTAGGCAAATGAAGGACTGCAAGACCTATAAAAAAGTCAATAGAAGTGATGTGCTAGGATGATCAGAAAAATTGTTATGAATTTTTTTAATGTGCAGTTTTGTCCCATTCTTAGACATTAGCTGGTCTCAAACTAGTGCCTTTTTCTCTTAAACGATTCACCCCATTACCTTCAACTTTGGCATGAATCATTATCCAACTGAGGGGCACACATAGTCCAAATATCGTGAAGATCTCTTGACATAAAAGATGGAGGCGGAGCTTCAAATTATGTTTAATACTTCCTTTGCCAAGAGTGACAAAAATCTTAATAACTCAGCTATGACAGCTTCAAACCATCTGAAACTTTCCTGGGCCTTTAAAAGTAATGCAAGAATACAGCTGTGTGATAAACTTTCAAATCACTTACAGCGCCACCCAGTGGCGGAAAAAAATCTCATTTTTTATACTTTTATGTACTGTGAAATGCCTGTTTGACTAAATGAACTCAAAAATGGTAAGAAAAGCTAGGACACATTGGAACATTAAGGTTCTCAACTTTTATGACTTTTCATTAAAGGGCGTGGCCTCTATGCCAACTCAAAATCCGATGTCTCGCGAAAACGGTAAAAGTTGCTGTAATTAGACCTAGACGATCTTATATTTTTAAAACTTCATATATGGGATGGGAGTCCAATGTGAAACACACCTACAAGCCTATTTTTTAATCATAGTACGAGCGCCACCTAGTGGCAGCAAAAAATATAGCAACTCCTTAATGTTTTAATGTACTCTGCTGAGCCCCTTGAAGTGACATCCCTTAAATGTTTTTTGAAAAGCCAGTGGCCATGCCTTATGCCCTCCACAAATCAGTACGATGTTTCGACAGTGAATGTGGCCTATATCGCATTGAAAGTCACAAAATTGGAACAATAAACGCTGCAGTAACTCCACCCACATTGTCCCACCTTGTCTAAATTTTACATATTTGGTAAGAGTCCTGCACTGAAGTCATCTACAACTACTTTTTCATCCTTCATAGTCCTTGTTCATACCCCGACCTGTTAATACCCCAACGTGCACAGGTCTGCGAGGGCCCTTTATAGCTGCTTGCAGCTCTAGTTAGGGCCCGAGCAGCTACCGCTGCGAGAGCCCTCTTGTTTTTCTCCAGATTATTATTAGGGCCCGAGCAGCTACCGCTGCGAGAGCCCTCTTGTTTTTCTCCAGATTATTATTATTATTATTATTATTATTATTATTATTTACTGTGCAGCGCTTTTCCATTTTTGAGGGCCTAAACATGCACGAAAAGTCACCAAAATTTGCACATTTGTCGGGCCCGGTGAAAAATTGGATATTTTTGTGTTTCCCAAAACAATGCAAAAAAAATGGCTCTGCAGCGCCACCTAAGGTCGAAAAAGTGCACCTGGTCCCGGCCCGTTTGACCTAGAGCTACAAAAATTTTTAGGCATATGTAGGACCTAGAGACCTACAAAAAAGTCAGCGCGAGCCATGTGCTCAGATGTACAGAAAAAGAGTTATGAATTTTTGAATGTGCATTTTTGGCCCATTTTTGCACGTTTGTAGGTCCCAAACTGCTCCTTGTTTCTCCTAAACGCTTTACTCAATCACCTTCAAATTTGCTGTGGTGCATATTCACACATAGGGGCACAAGTGGGCAAAATTTGGTGCAGATCCGCTGGCATATATGATAGGGGCGTGGCTTCAAATTATGTGTTCAATTTTTCCTTCGCCAAGAGGGACATAAACCTTAATAACTTTGATGTATTAGCTTAAAAAAATCTAAAACTTCATAGACACATGGAAACTTATGTCTTTAACACCTTTGAAAAAATTTTTTTTTAATACCTACTAGCGCCGCCTAGTGGTTGATTAAAATGTCATTTTTTACACTTTCATGTATTGTGCTCAGTCTGTTTGAGTAAAACAAATGAAAATCGGTCAGAATATCATTAACACATGGAATATTAAGGTTTTAAAATTTTACGACTTTTCGATAATGGGCGTAGTCTGCACGCCACCTCAAAGTCAGATGACTCGCCAAAACGAAAAAAGTGTCTGTAATTGGCCCCAAAATGGCCTTATGAGTGGAAAATAGCCTCTCACTCCCGGCCCGTTTGACCTAGAGCTCCAAAAATTTGTAGCCTTATGTAGGACCTCGAGCCCTACAAAAAAGTCAGCGCGTGCCATGTGCTCAGATGTACAGAAAGAGAGTTATGAATTTTTGAATGTGCACTTTTGGCCCGTTTTTGCTCATTTGCAGGTCCCGAACTGCTCCTTTTTTCTCCCAAACCCTTGACCTGATCGACTTCAAATTTGCTGTGATGTTTTATCTGACTGTGAGGCACAATTGTTCAAATTTTTGTGATGATCCGCCATCAAATATGTTGGGGGCGGGGCTTTATATTATGCCTTTGATGATTACTTTGCCACATGTGAAACAAACCTTTATAACTCAGCTTTACAAGCTTGGAAAAATCTGAAAATTCACAGACACATGAAGACTCAAGCCCTTAACACAAGTGTTTAAAAAAATCTTCAATTGCTTATAAAGCCATCTAGTGGCAAACAAAAATGTCTGTCTGATGTCTCGCCAAAACGAACAAAGTTGCTGTGTTTGGTCCCAGATGGGCTTATCTTTTCTAAACTTCATATATTTGATGGGTTTCCAATGCGGAATACACCTATTAACGTATTTTTTGTTATAGTGCGAGCGCCACCTAGTGGCAGCCAAAAATATAGCATTTTTTAAACATTTTTATGTGTTTATTTGAGCCCTTTGAAGTAATATCGCTGAAATTAAGTCTGAAAAGCCTCTAGACAGCCCTGCTGACCTCCACCAAATTTTACGAAGTTTCGATAATGGGTGTGGCCTCTACGGCCATTTTCATTCCGAAGCTTTATCTGTCCAGTAAAAGTTGTTGTAATTTGACCCAGATGATCTGATCTTCTCACAATTTCACACATTGGATGAAAATATTCTCCTGAACATATCGACAAAAATATATTCCAGTTTAAAGCTAGCGCCACCTAGTGGCTGCAAAAAATGTCATTAGTCGAACGCTTACAGTCAATCCTGTTTGGTTTGACCTACAGCTATGAAACTTTGTAGGCAAATGAAGGACTGCATGTCCTACAAAAAAGTCAATACAAGTGATGTGCTAGGATGTACAGAAAAATTGTTATGAATTTTTTTAATGTGCAGTTTTGTCCCATTCTTAGACATTAGCTGGTCTCAAACTAGTGCCTTTTTCTCTTAAATGATTCACCCCATTACCTTCAACTTTGGCATGAATCATTATCCAACTGAGGGGCACACATAGTCCAAATATCGTGAAGATCTCTTGACAGAAAAGATGGGGGCGGAGCTTCAAATTATGTTTAATAATTCCTTCGCCAAGAGTGACAAAAATGTTAATAACTCAGCTATGACAGCTTCAAACCATCTGAAACTTTCCTGGGACTTTAAAAGTCATGGAATAATACAGCTATGTGATAAACTTTCTAATCATTTACAGCGCCACCCAGTGGCGGACAAAAATCTCATTTTTTATACTTTTATGTACTGTGAAATGCCTGTTTGACTAAATGAACTAAAAAATGGTCAGAAAAGCTATGACACATTGGAAGATTAAGGGTCTCAACTTTTATGACTTTTCATTAAAGGGCGTGGCCTCTATGCAAACTCAAAGTCTGATGTCTCCCCAAAACGGTAAAAGTTGCTGTAATTGGACCTAGATGATCTGATGTTTGCAAAACTTCATATATGGGATGGGAGTCCAATGTGAAACACACCTACAAGCCTATTTTTTTATCATAGTACGAGCGCCACCTAGTGGCAGCAAAAAATATAGCAAATCCTTAATGTTTTTATGTACTCTGCTGAGCCCCTTGAAGTGATATCCCTTAAATGTTTTCTGAAAAGCCAGTGGCCATGCCTTATGCCCTCCACAAATCAGTACGATGTTTCGACAGTGGGTGTGGCCTATATGGCATTGAAAGTCACAAAATTGGAACAATAAAAGCTGCAGTAACTCCACCCACATTGTCCCACCTTGTCTAAATTTTACATATTTGGTAAGAGTCCTGCACTGAAGTCATCTACAACTACTATTTCATTGTTCATAGTCCTTGTTCATACCCCGACCTGTTCATACCCCAACGTGCACAGGTCTGCGAGGGCCCTTTATAGCTGCTTGCAGCTCTAGTTATTATTATTATTATTATTATTATTATTTACTGTGCAGCGCTTTTCCATTTTTGAGGGCCTAAACATGCACGAAAAGTCACCAAAATTTGCACATTTGTCGGGCCCGGTGAAAAATTGGATATTTTTGTGTTTCCTAAAAAAATGCAAAAAAAATGGCTCTGCAGCGCCACCTAAGGTCGAAAAAGTGCACCTGGTCCCGGCCCGTTTGACCTAGAGCTACGAAAATTTTTAGGCATATGTAGGACCTAGAGACCTACAAAAAAGTCAGCGCGAGCCATGTGCTCAGATGTACAGAAAAAGAGTTATGAATTTTTGAATGTGCATTTTTGGCCCATTTTTGCACGTTTGCAGGTCCCAAACTGCTCCTTGTTTCTCCTAAACGCTTTACTCAATCGCCTTTAAATTTGCTGTGGTCTATAATTAGACATAGGGGCACAAGTGGGCAAAATTTGGTGCAGATCCGCTGACATATATGATAGGGGCGTGGCTTCAAATTATGTGTTCAATTTTTCCTTCGCCAAGAGGGACAAAAACCTTAATAACTTTGATGTACTAGCTTAAAAAAATCAAAAACTTCATAGACACATGGAAACTTATGTCTTTAACACCTTTGAAAAAAGTTTTTTTCAATACCTACTAGCGCCGCCTAGTGGTTGATTAAAATGTCATTTTTTACAGTTTCATGTATTGTGCTCAGTCTGTTTGAGTAAAACTAGTGAAAATTGGTCAGAATATCATTAAGACATGGAATATTAAGATTTTAAAATTTTATGACTTTTCGATAATGGGCGTGGTCTGCACGCCACTTCAAAGTCAGATGACTCGCCAAAACGAAAAAAGTGGCTGTAATTGGCCCCAAAATGGCCTTATGAGTGGAAAATAGCCTCTTACTCCCGGCCCATTTGACCTAGAGCTACAAAAATTTGTAGCCTTATGTAGGACCTCGAGCCCTACAAAAAAGTCAGCGCGAGCCATATGCTCAGATGTACAGAAAGAGAGTTATGAATTTTTGAATGTGCACCTTTGGCCCGTTTTTGCTCATTTGCAGGTCCCAAACTGCTCCTTTTTTCTCCCAAACGCTTGACCCGATCGACTTCAAATTTGCTGTGATGTTTTATCTGAGTGTGAGGCACAAATGTTCAAATTTTTGTGATGATCCGCCATCAAATATGTTGGGGGCGGGGCTTCATATTATGCCTTTGATGATTACTTTGCCACATGTGAAACAAATCTTTATAACTCAGCTTTACCAGCTTAGAAAAATCTGAAAATTCACAGACACATGGAGACTCGAGCCCTTAACACAAGTCTTTAAAAAAATCTTCAACTGCTTATAAGGCCATTTAGTGGCAAACAAAAATCTCAGTCTGAAGTCTCGCCAAAATGAACAAAGTTGCTGTGTTTGGTCCCAGATGGTCTTATCTTTTCTAAACTTCATATATTTGATGGGTTTCCAATGCAGTATACACCTATCAACGTATTTTTTGTTATAGTGCGAGCGCCACCTAGTGGCAGCCAAAAATATAGCATTTTTTAAACGTTTTTAAGTGTTTAGCTGAGCCCTTTCATGTAATATTGCTGAAATTAAGTCTGAAAAGCCTCTAGACAGCCTTGCTTACCTCCACAAAATTTTACGAAGTTTCGATAATGGACGTGGCCTCTACGACCATTTTCATTCCGAAGCTTTATCTGTCCAGTAAAAGTTGCTGTAATTTGACCCAGATGATCTGATCTTCTCACAATTTCACACATTGGATGAAAATATTCTCCTGAACATATCGACAAAAATATATTCCAGTTTAAAGCTAGCACCACCTAGTGGCTGCAAAAAATGTCATTAGTCGAAAGATTACAGTCAATCCTGTTTGGTTTGACCTACAGCTATGAAACTTTGTAGGCAAATGAAGGACTGCAAGACCTACAAAAAAGTCAATAGAAGTGATGTGCTAGGATGTACAGAAAAATTGTTATGAATTTTTTCATAATGCAGTTTTGTCCCATTCTTAGACGTTAGCTGGTCTCAAACTAGTGTCTTTTTCTCTTAAATGATTCATCCCATTACCTTCAAATTTGGCATGAATCATTATCCAACTGAGGGGCACACATAGGCCAAATATCGTGAAGATCTCTTGACATAAAAGATGGAGGCGGAGCTTCAAATTATGTTTAATACTTCCTTCGCCAAGAGTGACAAAAATCTTAATAACTCAGCTATGCCACCTTCAAACCATCTGAAACTTTCCTGGGACTTTAAAAGTCATGGAATAATGCAGCTATGTGATAAACTTTCAAATCATATACAGCGCCACCCAGTGGCGGACAAAAATCTCATTTTTTATACTTTTATGTACTGTGAAATGCCTGTTTGACTAAATGAACTCAAAAATGGTCAGAAAAGCTATGACATATTGGAACATTAAGGTTCTCAACTTTTATGACTTTTCATTAAAGGGCGTGGCCTCTATGCCAACTCAAAATCCGATGTCTCGCGAAAACGGTAAAAGTTGCTGTAATTGGACCTAGACGATCTTATATTTTTAAAACTTCATATATGGGATGGGAGTCCAATGTGAAACACACCTACAAGCCTATTTTTATCATAGTACGAGCGCCACCTAGTGGCAGCAAAAAATATAGCAAATCCTTAATGTTTTTATGTACTCTGCTGAGCCCCTTGAAGTGATATCCCTTAAATGTTTTCTGAAAAGCCAGTGGCCATGCCTTATGCCCTCCACAAATCAGTACGATGTTTCGACAGTGGGTGTGGCCTATATGGCATTGAAAGTCACAAAATTGGAACAATAAAAGCTGCAGTAACTCCACCCACATTGTCCCACCTTGTCTAAATTTTACATATTTGGTAAGAGTCCTGCACTGAAGTCATCTACAACTACTTTTTGATCGTTCATAGTCCTTGTTCATACCCCGACCTGTTCATACCCCAACGTGCACAGGTCTGCGAGGGCCCTTTATAGCTGCTTGCAGCTCTAGTTATTATTATTATTATTTACTGTGCAGCGCTTTTCCATTTTTGAGGGCCTAAACATGCACGAAAAGTCACCAAAATTTGCACATTTGTCGGGCCCGGTGAAAAATTGGATATTTTTGTGTTTCCCAAAACAATGCAAAAAAAATGGCTCTGCAGCGCCACCTAAGGTTGAAAAAGTGCACCTGGTCCCGGCCCGTTTGACCTAGAGCTACGAAAATTTTTTGGCATATGTAGGACCTAGAGACCTACAAAAAAGTCAGCGTGAGCCATGTGCTCAGATGTACAGAAAAAGAGTTATGAATTTTTGAATGTGCATTTTCGGCCCATTTTTGCACGTTTGCAGGTCCCAAACTGCTCCTTGTTTCTCCTAAACGCTTTACTCAATCGCCTTCAAATTTGCTGTGGTCCATATTCACACATAGGGGCACAAGTGGGCAAAATTTGGTGCAGATCCGCTGACATATATGATAGGGGCGTGGCTTCAAATTATGTGTTCAATTTTTCCTTCGCCAAGAGGGACAAAAACCTTAATAACTTTGATGTACTAGCTTAAAAAAATCTAAAACTTCATAGACACATGGAAACTTATGTCTTAAACACCTTTAAAAAAAGTTTTTTTAAATACCTACTAGCGCCGCCTAGTGGTTAATTAAAATGTCATTTTTTACACTTTCATGTATTGTGCTCAGTCTGTTTGAGTAAAACAAATGAAAATTGGTCAGAATATCAATAAGACATGGAATATTAAGGTTTTAAAATTTTACGACTTTTCGATAATGGGCAGAGTCTGCACGCCACCTCAAAGTCAGATGACTCGCCAAAACGAAAAAAGTGGCTGTAATTGGCCCCAAAATGGCCTTATGAGTGGAAAATAGCCTCTCACTCCCGGCCCGTTTGACCTAGACCTACAAAAATTTGTAGCCTTATGTAGGACCTCGAGCCCTACAAAAAAGTCAGCGCGAGCCATATGCTCAGATGTACAGAAAGAGAGTTATGAATTTTTGAATGTGCACTTTTGGCCCGTTTTTGCTCATTTGCAGGTCCCGAACTGCTCCTTTTTTCTCCCAAACGCTTGACCCGATCGACTTCAAATTTGCTGTGATGTTTTATCTGACTGTGAGGCACAATTGTTCAAATTTTTGTGATGATCCGCCATCAAATATGTTGGGGGCATGGCTTCATATTATGCCTTTGATGATTACTTTGCCACATGTGAAACAAACCTTTATAACTCAGCTTTACAAGCTTAGAAAAATCTGAAACTTCACATACACATGAAGACTTAAGCCCTTAACACAAGTGTTTAAAAAATTCTTCAATTGCTTATAAGGCCATCTAGTGGCAAACAAAAATGTCAGTCTGATGTCTGGCCAAAACAAACAAAGTTGCTGTGTTTGGTCCCAGATGGTCTTATCTTTTCTAAACTTCATATATTTGAAGGGTTTCCAATGCGGAATACACCTATCAACGTATTTTTTGTTATAGTGCGAGCGCCACCTAGTGGCAGCCAAAAATATAGCATTTTTTAAACGTTTTTATGTGTTTAGCTGAGCCCTTTGAAGTAATATCGCTGAAAATAAGTCTGAAAAGCCTCTAGATAGCCCTGCTGACCTCCACCAAATTTTACGAAGTTTCGATAACGGGCGTGGCCTCTATGACCATTTTCATTCAGAAGCTTTATCTGTCCAGTAAAAGTTGCTGTAATTTGACCCAGATGATCTGAACTTTTGATATTTTAGTGTTTCCCAAAAAAATGCAAAAAAAATGGCTCTGCAGCACCACCTAAGGTCGAAAAAGTGCACCTGGTCCCGGCCCGTTTGACCTAGAGCTACGAAAATTTTTAGGCATGTGTAGGACCTAGAAACCTACAAAAAAGTCAGTAAGAGCCATGTGCTCAGATGTACAGAAAAAGAGTTATGAATTTTTGAATGTGCATTTTTGCACGTTTGAAGGTCCCAAACTGCTCCTTGTTTCTCCTAAACGCTTTACTCAATCGCTTTCAAATTTCCTGTGGTGCATTATCAGACATAGGGGCACATTGGACAAAATTTAGTGAAATTTGGTGCAGATCCGCCAACAGATAGGGGCGTGGCTTCAAATTATGTGTTCAATTTTTCCTTCGCCAAGAGGGAAAAAAACCTTAATAACTCTGATGTACTAGCTTAAAAAAATCTCAAACTTCATAGACACATGGAAAAATATGCCTTTAACACCTTTGAAAAAAATGATTGAAATAGCTATTAGCGCCGCCTAGTGGTTGATAAAAATGTCTTTTTTTTAACTTTTTTTTTTTACTTTTTTTTTTACTTTTTTTAAACTTTCATGTATGCTGCTCAGTCTGTTTGAGTAAAACAACTGAAAATTTGTCAGAACATCATTAAGACATGGAATATTACGGGTTTGAAATTTTACGACTTTTCGATAATGGGCGTGGTTTGCACGCCACCTCAAAGTCAGATGACTCACCAAAACGAAAAAACTAGCTGTAATTGGCCCCAAAATGGCCTTATAAGTGGAAAATCGCCTCTCACTCCCGGCCTGTTTGACCTAGAGCTACAAAAATGTGTAGCCTTATGTAGGAACTGGAGCCCTACAAAAAAGTCAGCGCGAGCCATGTGCTCAAGATGTACAGAAAGAGAGTTATGAATTTTTGAATGTGCACCTTTGGCCTGTTTTTGCTCATTTGCAGGTCCCGAACTGCTCCTTTTTTCTCCTAAACGCTTTACTTAATCAACTTCAAATTTGCTTTGGTGTTTTATCTGACCAAGAGGCAAAATTGATCAAATTTCTGTGAAGATCCGCCATCAAATATGTTGGGGGCGGGGCTTCATATTTTGCCTTTGATGTTTAATTCGCCACATGTGACACAAACCTTTATAACACAGCTGTACAAGCTTCAAAAAATCTGAAACTTCATAGACATGTGAGGTCTTAAGTCCTTAACACATATAATTTAATTTAATTTAATTTAATTTAATTTTTACTTAGACATTTGCTGGTCTTAAACTAGTGCCTTTTTCTCTCAAACGGTTTTTCCCATGACCTTCAACTTCGGCATGGATCATTATCCGACTAACGGGCACACACAGTCCAAATATCATGAATATCTCATGACATATAAGATGGGGGCGGAGCTTCAAATTATGTTTGATATTTCCTTCGCCAAGTGTGACAAAAACCTTAATAACTCAGCTGTTTCAGCTTCAAACCATGTGAAACTCTGCAGGGACTTTAAAAGTCATGCCCTTATACAGCTAAAATGTACAGAAAAATAGTTCTGATTTTTTTTTAATGTGCAATTTTGCCCCTTTCTTAGACATTAGCTTGTCTAGGACTAGTGCCTTTTTCTCTTAAACGGTTCACCCTATTAACTTCTACGTCGACATGGACTATAAGTAGATACAGCCCCTTGAAGTGAAATCCCTTAAGTGAAATCCCTGTTCATACCCCAACGTGCACAGGTCTGCGAGGGCCCTTTATAGCTGCTTGCAGGTCCAGTTATCATTATTATTCTACGAAATTAATCACATTTTTGAGGGCCTAAACATGCACGAAAAGTCACCAACATTTTTTAGTGTTTGGTGTATTTTGGTGTTTTCATACATAAAATCTAGAAAATTGATTTTCAGCGACACCTAGAGACAAACACCTTTCTTGGGTCACAGCCCGTTTCACCTAACTCTAGGTCCGAGAGCTATGAATTTTTTTAGGCAAATATAGGACCTCAAGACCTACAAAATAATTTAAGAACTTCATGTGTTAGGATGTACTCAACCAGACATATGATTTTTTTTATATGCCTTTTTGGACCAATTTTTGATGTTGGAAGCTACCAAATTTTTCTTAATGGCTCCTAAACAATTGACCCAATCGATTTCAAATTTGGCGTGCTCCATTATCAGGCATAGCGTTACAACTTTCCATTATCTGACATAGGGGTACACATGGGCAACATTTCGTGACGATCGGCCAACATATATGATGGGGGCGGGGCTTTAAATTATGTGAGTCAAATTTCCTTTGCCATGAGCAAAAAAATAAAACCAAAACTATGTCCAAGCTTCAAAAAAACTGAAACTTTCCAGAAAATTTACTAGGTATGGCCTTAAAATATCTTTAAATATTTAACTTTCAAATTTATTATAGCGCCACTTAGTGACAATCAAAAATCTTATTTTTTAAACTTTCATGTATTGTGCTAAGCCCGTAATAGTAAATGAACTGAAAATTTGTCCGAATAGCGTCGAGACTTGGAGGATAAGGGTTTCCAAATTTTACAAGTTTGTGATAAATAGGGTGGTCTTTACACCACCTCAAAGTCAGAGTTTTCCCAAATCAGCAAAAGTTGCTGTAAATGAACCCAGATGATCTTAATACTAGCAGCCAGTTCCGACCCTCTTAACCTAGAGCTACGAATTTTTTACTACTTTTCCACATAGTAGGACCTCAAGACCTACAAAAAGATTATAGGGCGCCTTATGTCAGAATGTACAGAACCAGAGTTATCAATTGTTGATTGTGCCATTTGGCCCATTTTTGTACATTTTTCGGTACCAAAACCCTTGAACCGATCAACTTCACATTTAGCGTGCTCCATTATCTGACCTGGTGGCACAACTGGGCAAAAGTGTGTCAAGATTGGCTAACATATATGATGGGGGCGGGGCTTCAAAATACTTGTTTCAAATTTGACAAAACCTCAATATTTCAATTTTTGCACTGTGCTAATCCCGTTTGAGCAATTTAACTGAAAATCGGCCAGAATGGCGTTGAGGTATGGAACATGAAGGTTCTCCAATTTTACAACTTTTCGCCAATGGGCGTCGTCTCAAATTACGGTCTCACCAATCCGAAAAAGTTTCTGTAATTGGACCCAGATGGTCTTATCGTTTCTAAATTTCACATAGTTGATTGGAGTCCAATGTAAAACACAGCAACTATTTTTTTTTTCTTTTTTTGCGTTCTGTGAGCGCCACCTATTGGGAACAAAAAATGTCATTATAGTCAAAGGATTGCAGCCAAACCCAGTTGGTTCGCCATATGCTGCGTTCAGATGGAGCGCGTAGAGCGTACGGTTTTGTACTGTAGTCAATGGAGTTCGCGCGATGACGCGTCGAGCGACGCGATGGACGCGAAGGAGCGACGCATGGCGCGTAATTACGCGTGACGCGAGAGGTTAAATTTTTTTTTAACTTTTTTAACGTAACGGTATGTGCAACGTTTGCTTCCTTTTTTAAACAACTGTTGAACCGTAGTTACTGTGCTAAGCTAACGATAGTGCAGCACTGACAGTGCAGTGTTTGGCACGATATTGGCCACTTGATTGCAACATTGAAAGTTTTTTTTTTTTTTTTTGGCAGACGAGTATTGCCGTGAAAGCAAAGGACACACAGTGTGAAAAAAGAATAATAAAGTTGCTGTCGGAGAAAATATTGGCTCTGCCAAATCCCGGAAAAGTGAACTTTCTCAGCAATGCTCTTCTTTCCAGATCTGCTGCAAAGTGCACAGCAAGCTCACTCCCCTCCCCTCGCGTGATACTGTTGCGTGAAAAGTGAATTTCATTTTGACCTCGCGACAAAACACCTTGCGTAGAGCGTAAACAGCGCGCACCATCTGAACGCAGCATTACAGCTACCAAAATTTGGAGGCATATGCAGGACCCTAAGACCTAAAAAAACAGTCAGATAGCCATACACTAGGATGTACAGAAAAAGAGTTATGATTTTTTAATTTGCAATTTTGATGCATTTATGGCCACTTGTAAGTCTTCCACTGCTGCCGCCTTCTCTTATACTGTTGACCACATCAACTTTCAATTTGGCCTCGACCATTATCAGACTTAGAGGCACAACTGGTCCAAAAATAGTCACGATCCCATGAAATATATGATGGAGGCTGGCTTTCATAATATGAAGTCAATGTTTCCATCAGCCACAGTGACAAAAAACCTTTATAACTCAGTTAAATAAGCTTTAAAAAAATCTGAAACTTTACAGTGTCATTCAGACTCATGGTCTAAATCTTCTACATGACACATTTCCAAATGACCAAAAGCGACACCTGGTGGCAAACAAAAACGTTTATTTTTACACTTTCATGTACTGTGCAATGTCTGTTTCAGTAAATTAACGGAAATTTAGTCTGGAGAATATTGAGATAGTTACCATTAAGCATCTCAAGTTTTATGACTTTTCAAATTTGGCCGTGGACATTACACCGCCTCAAAATCCGATGTCTGGCCAGAACGGTAACAATGAATGAAACTGAACCAAGATGATCTTCTCTAAATTTCATTTCATGGGAGTTCAATGCTAAACACATTTTTTTCCCTTGTTGTGCGGCCGCCACCTGGTAGCAGCAAAAAAACAAACAAAAAAAAACATTTCCATTCTTATGTCCCTTGTCGAGCCTGGCGAAGTAATATCACTGAGGGTTTTTTTTCTGACGGGCCTTCATACACGCCTTATTTCCTCCACTAAATATTACAATGTTTTGATAATGGCCGTGGCCAATACAGCAGTGCTCATTATGACGATTCATCATAATAGTAAATGCTGCTGTAGTTCGACCCAGATGATCTCATCTTGTTACGACTTCACACGTTGAATGAAAGTCCATTCATACAGACATGAACAAACATACATTCCATCGTAGTGCGAGAATCACTTTGTGGCAGGGAATAATATACAGTCGGCGCCTGGTTTACGAACACCCTCTTTTACGAACATTTCGACTTACGAGCGTGGTCTGCGGAGTTTTTGTCCCCCACTTACGCACAGACCGTTTGCCTTACGAGCAATCTGACATGCTGGCAATTGTATTTGTTCATATATTTTCGCCTTGCCACGTCATCAAAATCAGTAGTTAAAGCATGTCACGGCAACAAAGAACGATATTGCTCTTACAATGTCACAGTCACTGTCTCAGTCACGGTGTCAGTCACGGTCTCACTCACGGAGATGCTATTGGCCGGCGTCACGTCAATCACAGAAATGCCGATATGCTATTGGACGAACGCCTTTATCTAGCTTGATGGCACAGCTGGTCGGGACGGAAGGAATGAGAGAAAATGAGTCAAAAACGGAAGGAAGGAATGTTGTGAAGACTTTACAAACTTTATCTGTTAGACATGGCTTCCAAAATTGTAAGTGGCGGTAAAGGAAGAAGTAAGAGGATGATGACAATAGAAACCAAGCAGGAGATAATAAAAAAATACGAAGGAGGCGCGTGCATAGTTAACCTTGCTCGTGAGTATGAACAGAACCACTCGGCAATCTTCTAAGGGCAAGACTTTCCTTGCCGGGGGACTGACCTCGCTCGACAACAAAATGGAGAGGCTTCTTCTATTATGGATTAAAGAGAAGAAAATCGCCGGTGATATGTTCTAGTTTTGAGAAAAGTTCCCGTTTAAGAAAATAAATCAATAAATTCTGCGGGTTGGTCTCTGCTCCCCTCCGCCTCCACCCAGCTCATGTCACGTCGCCACAAAGGTAAAGCCATTTGGCCCGTTTTTGTATATTTTTTGGGACCGAAATCCTTGACCCAATAAACTCCACATTTGGCGTGCTCCATTTCTGACATAGGGGCACACGTGGGCAAGGAGATCGGCTAACATATCGGCTAAGATCGGCTAACATATATTATGGGGGCGAAGCTTCAAAACACATGTTTCTAAAATCCTTCGCCACAAGTGACAAAAATTCTTGTACTGTGCTAATCCTGTTTGAGCTAATTAACTGAAATTTGGCCAGAATAGCATTGAGACATGGAACATGACTGTTCTCAAACTTTACGACTTTTCAGTCAATTCTTCAGGGTGAAGAATAGTCCTCCCTCCATTACGAAGCAATGTTTCAATAAGTACATAGTCTCTTACAGTGAGACAGGCACTAGGACCATGTCTCTCTCTCAGTAGGCATGTTGCAATGACCTTTGATGCTTTGAACCTGTTGGCTTTGTCTTTGATGATTAGGACAGTGTTGTAACAGTTTTGTGATCAATCAATCAATCAATCAATCAAATTTTATTTGTGTAGCCCTAAATCACCAAAGTCTCAAAGGGCTTCACAGATGAAAAGAGGTAAGGCTGTCAGGATGGTGAAAAATAGTTGACAACAACCTTAGGTGACCTTTTCTCGCTACCGGCACGACCTGTAATAAATATGTGTATTGCATCAGCTACCTTTTCTAAGCACCATTGTCAACCTTTATATAAAACTGATAGTTGTGTCTGATTGAGGGATCTAATTAACACCAAGTCATCACTTCTGCTCATGATGTTTGTTGTCTTTTCTATATGCAAACTGCTCACATCAATAGCAAACCCTAAATACATCTTTGTTAGTGCTGCTCCAATTACTCACTACACACTACCTCACAACATTATAAAACTACTTTGAATGGCTACTTAACTCCTCCTTGCTCATTTTTTTCCCCACCGCACTAAGCTGTTCATATGAACTTGCTTTGTCTTTACAGTATGCATGCAACTTTACTGCATTTGATCGCTGCAGACTGTACTAATGCGGCATAAGTGTCAATTCACGTGTCATGAAACACTTGGTCCACTTGGCACGTCAACTTCGCACGGTGCAACAAATACTAGCCTTCAAAGAACAGCAGCTAGCAGAAGTGCAGGCAAAACTGGAAATATCAGATATAGGCAAATCATTTTTCTACGATGGTGAGACATTACACAAAAACCAACATATACAACTCACACACACAATACTTCTCACTCGAATGTTTTTTTCTCAACTACTGTTTTACATTCACATTTACAGTCTGGCAAAACTGACATCTATGCTGGACCATAAGTCGCACCCCTTGCAGGACGTACTATCTGGGCTCGAGAGCAGCTTCAGTGGCAGACTGATCCACCCTCGCTATGTGAAGGAGAAATTCCGCAGGTCTTTCCTTCCTTCTGCCGTGAGACTCAATAACAAGCACTGCTAAACCACCGTTAGTTACATTTATTGATGCTGTACTAGTTATAGTTATATACTGTAATAGTTTGTTATTATCAAGTGCAATAATATACCTCACTGAGCAATACATGTTAAATAATCTATTTACTCAATGCAATGTAATTATTCCATATATACAGTATAGTGCAATCATTTTATTACAGTATATGTATTTGTTTATTATTTATTTTTGACACAATATTTATACTGTATATATATATATAGTCTGTGTATAAATTTCCTTTTTCTTATCTGGCATGCCACTTGTTTTATCTCCAATGCTCTTGCCAATGCAGTGGGACAAATAAAGGATTATCTTATTATAGCTTATCTTAAAAAAAAAGCTCCTCATAACCACATCAACATCTACTGATTATACTTTTTTAAAATTATATTCCTATTAAATGCATCAGCCCAGAGGAAGAAGCACACAAAAATCAACGTGATTACATCGACGGCCAAGCACACAAAATACAACTTGATGACGTCAACAACCAATCCCCAACAGACAGCAACTAGAATACACACAAACACACACATTACACATACATACACTCAAACAATATCTTATTTTCATGTACATTCCAATAAACTTCTCTTTGCTGTGATAAATACTATATTTTTACTTATTTACATTCACCTTATGCTTACATCTACTTTTCTTAAAAATTATTGCACCCATTGTAAACAAATGCTTTTGACACTTTGACCTTTTCTGAAACATTGCCATCTACTGTTCACTGCTTATGCCATGACGCATGCGGACATCCTACCCCTGCGAGGGCCCATTATAACTGCTCGCAGTTCTAGTTTTTTTTTTTATTTTTAGGTTTTTTTTTTAATTTTGCTGTTTTGGATTGAGCAACATCAAAAAAACCTCGGCGACCATGAAGTATCTTTGAGATCAGTCAAGAATTCATGACTAGTAATTGCACAAGTGCGAGCCCACCAGGATGAAAGAGCAGTCCTTTTTGAGGGCTGTAAATACAGTAGAAGAAAGTGAGCTTCTGTTTATCCCACAACTGGGAAAATCTGAATTTACAGCACCAAATGTTAAAACTAAACTTAGTTTTAGTTGAACATGAGAACACAATTCATTGGAGGCCTTTACCGCTAGAAATCATTGATGATTTTGCAGCTTGAGGCGCAAGTTAGCTTTTCCAGGCCCAAACACATCATAAAACATTCAATAACTTACAAAAATATTTCAACATTCTCAACTTGTGATCCTAACGAAAAGAGTGCCATTGTACAATCCAATTAAAAGTCAAAATATTTGGCACTTGAATGAACTTCCTTAAAATTCTTCATTCAGATTGTAGTCAGAATGCATTGGGTATCCCAGAATGTTCGCTCCCACTTTTTCCTTTCTGCCTTATCGACACAATTATGCTCATAAGTTTTGCATAAAACAAGAGGACATGTGTCAAACTCAAGGCCCGGGGAACAGATCCAGCCTGCCACATCATTTTATGTGGCCTGCCAAATGCTAATTATGACTTCCAAGTTTCTGGTTAAAATACTAAATTTGTAAGTTGCATTCAACTTTGGTAAGAAAAAAAAAAGATAAACCCCTTTTGAAAAATTTTTAGCAGCTGTGATTTCAAAATGTGTGACGATCATACCTAAAATTTATTTGACTTCACAGCCACTGGCAGCCTTCCGACAGACAGACTTTGAAACCCCAGTCTTAGAGTATGTAAAACAAACTAGTGCAACTGTACATTAATACACTCATCAATTAAACCACAAACATGTTTTGGCAGTTGTCCTATTTATTCAAGCATCACAAATGAGAACACGTTCATCAAACAATCAATCAAACGAGAGAGCTGGTGCTGAGAAAAACGATCCAACTGGTGAGGCTGCCATCAGAAATTCCAGGCTAAAATGAAAAAAGTAGGGTGGGATGGGGGAGGGTCATTAGAGATGTTGTTGATTAACTATTTCAGTGCCACTGAAAAGAATTCTCATCAAGTAAAATGCTTGCATAATGTTTCAGCAACAAGAATTCTCGTTAACGTGTTTATAATTTCTTTTTTTTTGGTAAATGAACAGATTTCACTCATGACCAGCGCTGCTCTTAATATAAAGCCATTCAAGCACAATAGTGTTTAACTGTGACCATTTGACCCTTGCTGGCTAGAGATATGTGACCAGTCTAAGCAAGAGGAAGAGCGGTGCATAGCCATGCAGTTAGGGAGAGGTGTGGGGAGGACCTCGAGACTACGACAAAACGCAACTCGATCATTTAAATGTCCTCGGAACATGTCAGATCTGACGTCACTTGCATTGTTGTGAAAAAAGATGACGAAAACCACGAAGAAATTAGTAGTCATTATACATATCAAATACTATGTTATAATGAAATACTACAAAAAAAGTTGTCAAAATTAATACACACATTCAATAACTTACGATGTTATTGTGACAATTTTAAATGTAAAAAGAAATGTACATACATTTAGGAAACTGAACATAGTATTGCAGTAACTTTGTATTGCAATATAACGATACAGTGTACCGTGATGACTTCGCACTTTATCTTTTGTGCTCTCAGTGCTTTGTTTGTAAATGGAGATTGTTGGTGAGCACCTGGTGGCAAGGCCTTCACCCATGGGGCTGAGGTGGGCACTGCCCGAAAACGTAACGTGGGCCCTCCCTCCCATGGGCTCGCTACCTGTGGCAGGGGCCAAAGGGGTCGAGTGTGAAGAGAGCTGGGCAACGAGCAGGGTCGGGGACCTTGGCACACGGATACCCGGCTACAGAAACTAACTCTTGGGACATGAAATGTCACCTCTCTGGTGGGGAAGGAGCCTGAGCTGGTGTGCGAGGCAGCGAGGTTTTGACTAGATATCGTTGTACTTGCCTTCACACACAGCTTGGGCTCTGGTATCAAGCCTCTCGAGAGGGGTTGGACTCTCTCCCACTCTGGAGTTGCCCATGGTGAGCGGTGCAGAGCAGGTGTGGGCATACTTATTGCTCCCCCGCTCAGCGCATGTACAGGTACATTGGGGCTCACCCTTTTGGACGAGAAGGGGGACGGGTCCCAAATGTTGTTTGTGCCAAACAACAGCTCAGAGTAGCCATGCTTTTTTTGAGTCCTTGGAACGTGTGCTTGAGAGTGCATGCTTTGGAGACTCCCTCATCTGCAGGGAGACTTCAAAGCTCACGTGGGCAATGACAGTGGAGGGGCATGATTGGGAGGAAAGTGAGAGGAGTTGCTTCTGTTTTGGACATCACTTCTCAAGTGTATAGTGACTATTTTGCCCTGTTTTGTCGTAAATAACAAATGGTATTTCTTTTAAAAAATATTTCATTGGTTTAATTGAAATTCAAATATCAAACATAACTTAAGAGTGCTGATGTCAGTGGCTACTCAAGAGTTGACCATTCATACAAATGATGCGTGTTTATGATTTGAGCCAATTATTATGAATGACTTTCCAATGATCAGTAAGTCATGAGTGAATTTTTTTATTGTAATGATTAGTGTTAATTATTAATGTTTATTGCTAATGATGGCTGAGCGTCACACCTGCAGCGTGGCAGTGTTCTGTGATTGTCCATCTCTTTCTACACCTTGAAGGCGTACGGCTACGCCATTGGGGTACTCTTCCGGCACTTCCAGACGGCACAAAACTGATGCGGATTTGAGATAGACCAGCACACGCTGTGCGGGATGCCAGTCGATGGCAAAGCTGAAACAGGATGGCAGAGCACATGCATCAAGTCAAAGAGGAGGGCATGGAAGGGGTTGCTTGCGAGGACTACCTGGATCTCAAACTCTGGATCTCGGCCAGCAGGTCAGCCTGACTCGCGTGGTTCTCGACCAAGCCCGCCAGGGCAGCACTGAGCGTTGCAGGGCAGCCCGACACATCTTCCTGAAGCTGCTTTGCTGGGCTTGTCTGATCGCATGACAGTAAGTTGCACAGCAACCATTCACTAATTACCTACAGACTTGATTCTTGCTATATAGCAGTGCTTCTAAAATTATATTTTGCTTGGCCTCCCCTAGGAAAAAGAAAACATTACGTGTCCTCCCCCACTAGCCACGCCAACCATAAATAAGATCATTATATATAAAAATTGTAAAAGCATACATAAAACTGCATCCTTTTTAACATTGACAAAAGGAAAAAGCAATATAAACCAACTTAAAAACTGTTGTTTGATAATAACAAACTATTGGTGTGTGTGTGTGTGTGTATATATATATATATATATATATATATATATATACACACACACATATATACACAAACACAGGTTAGACGTGCCTGAAAAACAAAGATGGCCTTCATTTTATCACAAGTACACTTCACATGACAAAAACAAATCCTTTTCCCTGGGGTCTGAAGACTGTATTTTACTATGTAGTTTGAGAAAGAAATCCACAAAAAATTCTGTTGTACAGAATGATCAATAGTTGCAAACGCATTCCCTAACCACTATTCCAAATGTGGCAAGACCCTCTCATAAATTAAAAAAAAACCTGTGAAATGATACTCAAGAGTTTATTGTACTGTATCAACCTGAAGTGTGAACTGGTGATCCTTGTTCCAAATGATTGACAACTTCAGTGGCTCCATATTATAGAATGCCAGGTTTGTGTTGATGGAGGTGCGTGGCCTCAACTCTAACGACACTTCTGATTGATTAAAGGACAGCAGGCTGATGTGGGTGACCTCTCGGACAGCCGCCACGTAAGCCTGCAATCTGACAAGAGCAGAGCGCATCATTTGATGCATCTCGTCACCTGAATCCTCACGTGTCTCAATGACACTCACGCCTCTCTGGAACGCTGCCAGGTGTCCACATGCCCAAGTTCCATGTCAAGCTCCACATTCAGCAGAGTCTGCTGATCATCATGTGCCTGAAACGCTTTGCATCCCTTGTTCACATTCGCCCACAAGTCCTCCCGCTGCAGTTTCTGAAATATAAACACAAACTGTGTACAATACCGGTCAAATGATTAGAAACATCTTAAAATGTGTATTTTTGTTTTGCATTTTTTCCTTAAATTTCAGACTTTTTTGGGAAATCAGATTTCTTTGTATGGTCGTTCACATTTTCTAATAAATGCCACTTGTCTGTGACCTATCTGTGTGTGAATGCTAAACGGCCCCAAATTGACCCGCATGCGCATTGAGGACGCCATGACATCACACACAGAAGGCATGCTTGACATTACAAATACCAAAATGGATGGCTAAAAGGTTTACCTGGTGATGTTAAATTGAATATCGTGCAGAAATCAGAATATTTTCAATCTGTTACATGTAAGGAGGAAATTGAGGAGGGTCAGTCTGAGGTGGCCAGGGCATTTTTTTGTGCGTGCATGTACTGTATGCGTGTCTGAAGAGAGTACGCGATGGAAAATACACCTTGCTCTCCCTCAAATGAGTGTTCTCCGCCTCCTGCGAGATTGATGTTTTGGATTTTCTAACCTGCCCCCACCCAGGAGCGCAGAATTGTAACATCTGTCACTTGTTTATGTGTGAGTCAAATGACTGCGACCTGGCTGTTCAGATTGGATCCTGGGTCAATTAAAAAAAAAATCTGATTCTTGTCGTTCACACTGCCGCTAAAAGATCAGATACAAGTCGCATAGCAGCAAAAAAAAATCGGAATTGGGTCACTTCAGGCTGCAGTGTGAATGTAGCCAGAGGTCACTTCTGCCAAGATGACAGGCTTGCACATCTTGTTATTTTCTAATTCAGCTTTATGATGTGTGATGCTTTATGAGTAGGAATGATTGTGGGCTTTCAAGAATAATTTTAAACTTTCTTTAATGTATTTGATACAGTTTATGAATTTCAAGGTAGTCACTGAAATTATAGTCTCATTACAGAAAAAAAAAAGATACTTTCAGTACAATGTATGCAGTACACATCAGCGTGCGTGCTCTTCCAAAATCAGATGTAGTTAGAAAAAAAAATCTTAATTGCCCACCCCTGGTGTATCTGTTATGTGTGTAGTCACTGTGTACCTTGGCTTGCAACTGTTGCAGTAGTTGTGTGACTTGGTGTCGTTTGTTGATTATATTTTCTTGCAGTGTTTCGACCAGCTCCTCAGTATGCTCCCTCGTCTTCCAGCTTTCCGCCTTCAGTGCCTTCCAGTGGTCTTGAGCACCGCCTTTCGCAATCAAGAAGCAAACTAGTGTCTCACTTGATACATGTCAATAAAAAATAAGTAGAGCTGCAAGAAGCTATGAAAGGACACATGAGCCATGTCTCAAGGCTTTTCTGAAAGATTTTCATGTTTGTTACACCGCCTCAACGCAATACATAGAAATACAAAAAAAATCTTAAATCAGTGGCACTACCACTACAATGAAAATTAAGCTCATAGATGTCTTCAGAACTCTACTATCATCACGTGTGTAAAATATTGAAAAAAAGGAGAATCTGGATGAATTTACAGCAGTTTCTGCTACTATGATGGCGTCGTATAGGCCACGGCCATAATTAAAATTTTGCAAATATTGTGTTGCATGTCTTGAGATTATGCTGACAAATTTTCAATGATTTTCGTTAAGCGAGCTTAGTGCAATATATAAAAAAGTAAAATGTTAAATTTTTGTCTGCCATATCTATTTTAGAATATTATCATATAGACAGGGGTGCACACAAATTTGTTCGAAGGTTACTGACATGAGAACCAGGACATACTGTTTGGTACTCATCCCTTTCTGTCATTAATAAGTCTTCCTCAAGGTCATACTCATTGTCAAACACTTCTCCTGGATCGTGGCCCGTTTCACCTAGTGCTATGAACATTTTTAAGCATATGTAGGACCGACCCAAAGACTTACAAAAAAGTTGTAGAACGTCATGTGCTAGGATGTAAACAACCAGACTTATGAATTTTTATGTGCCTTTTTGTACCGCTTTTGGATGTTTGCAGGTACAAAATTCCTCAGTCGGCCCCCGGTTTACGAACACCCTCTTTTACAAACATTTCGAATTACGAGCGTGGAACGCGGAGTTTTTTTGTCCCCCCCTTAGGCACAAACCTTTCGACTTATGAACAATACGACATGCCGGCTATTGTATTTGTACAATTATTTTCGCTTTGCTACGTCAACTAATTCAGAAGTTGACGCTCATCACAGAAATGTCGATATGCTATTGGCCGAACGCCTTTATCTAGCTTGATGGCACAGCTGATCGGGACGGAAGGAAGGAGAGAAAATGAGTGAAAAATGGAAGGAAGGAGTGTTGTGAAGACTTTGCAAACTTTATCTGTTAGACATGGCTTCTAAAATTGCAAGTGGCGGTAAAGGAAGAAGTAAGAGGATGATGACAATAGAAACCAAGCAGGAGATAATAAAAAAATACGAAGGAGGTTAACCACGAGTTAACCTTGCTCGTGAGTATGGCCGTAACTGCTCGGCAATCTTCTAAGGGCAAGACTTTCCTTGCCGGGGGACGGAACTCGCTTGACAACAAAATGGAGAGGCTTCTTCTATTATGGATTAAAGAGAAGGAAATCGCTGGTGATATGTTTTAGTTTGAGAAAAGGTCTTGTTTAAGAAAATAAATCAATAAATTCTGCGGGTTGGTCTCTGCTCACCTCCGTCTCCACTCAGCTCAAGTCACGTCGCCCCAGAGGAAAATGTCATTTATCCTTTGTATATCCATGTAAATTAAATTAATTGTACAGTGGATTATGGTACTAATTCTAAATATGTGTGTAAATTCGTGATGGTTTTAACTATGATTTCACCACGCGTTGCCAGTCATCGTGTAAGTACAATTGACCGCGCTTTGCTACATCTATGAAATCGTGTGCTCACGCACAACACGGTAATGCTGATATGTTATTGCTCTTACAATGTCACAGTCACTGTTTCAGTCACGGTGTCAGTCACAGAAATGCCGATATGCTATTGGTCGAACGCCTTCATCTAGCTTGATGGCACAGCTGGTCGGGACGGAAGGAAGGAGAGAAAATCTGTCAAAAACGGAAGGAAGGAATGTTGTTAAGACTTTGCAAACTTTATCTGTTAGACATGGCTTCTAAAACTGCTAGTGGCGCTAAAGGAAGAAGTAAGAGGATGATGACAATAGAAACCAAGCAGGAGATAATAAAAAAAAAAAAAAATACGAAGGAGGCGCACGCATGGTTAACCTTGCTCGTGAGTATGGCCGTAACCGCTCGGCAATCTTCTAAGGGCAAGACTTTCCTTCCCAGGGGACGGACCTCGCTCGACAACAAAATTGAGAGGCTTCTTCTATTATGGATTAAAGAGAAGGAAATTGCCGGTGATATGTTCTAGTTTGAGAAAAGTTCCAGTTTAAGAAAATAAATAAATAAATTCTGCGGGTTGGTCTCTGCTTCCCTCCGCCTCCACCTAGCTCAAGTCACGTCGCCCCAAAGGGTAAATGCCATTTTTCCTTTGTATATGTTATTTAATTTAACTGTACAGTAGATTATGTTACTCATTTTTAATATGTGTATAAAGTCGTGATGTTTTTACCTAAGGTTTTTGCACGCGTTGCACGCATTCACTAATTAACATAGGTTTGGATTGCCCGTCATACGAGCAGTTCAAGTTACGAGCGTAGCCGCTGAACGGATTAAGTTCGTAACACGGGGGCCCACTGTATCTCCTAAACGGTTGACCCTATCAACTTCAAATTTGGCGTGCTCCATTATCAGGCATAGGGCCACAACTGAGGAAAGATTTCGCAAAGATCGGCCAACATGTATGATAGGGGTGGGGCTTTAAAATATATGTGTCAAATTTCCTTCACCATTGGCAACAAAAACACTCTTCACAGCTTCAGAAAATCTGAAACTTTACAGAAAATGTACTAGTTATGGCCTTAAAATATCTACAATTAATTTTCAAATTTATTATAACGCCACCTTGTTACAGACAAAAATGTCATTTTTTAAACTTTCATGTATTGCAAAGTCCGTAACAGTAAACGAAATGAAAATGTGTCCCAATAGAATCGAACTTGGAAAATAAGGGTTTCAAAATGTTATGACTTTGTGATAAAGGGGGTGATCTGTAATTGAGTAATTGAGTCTGTAACTGGGCCTTGAAAATCAGCAAAACTTGGTGTAATTGACCCCAGATGATCCTTAAAACGGAGGCCAGTTCCGACCCGTTCGACCTAGAGCTACAAAATTTTTTACGCTTTATGTAGGACCTCAAGACTTACAAAAACATTACACAGCACCATATGTAAGAATGTACAGAACCAGATTTATCAACTTTTGAATGTGCCATTTGGTCCGTTTTTGTACATTTTTCGGTACCAAAACCCTTGACCCGATCAACTTCACATTTGGCATGCCCCATTATCTGACATAGGGGCACAACTGGGCAAAATGTTGTGAAGATCGGCTAACATATATGAAGGGGGCGGGGCTTCAAAATACTTGTTTCAAATTTCCTTTGCCACAAGTGACCTTAATATTTAAGTTTTTGCACTGTGCTAATCCTGTTTGAGCAATTTAACTGAAAATTGGCCAGAATAGCGTTGAGGCATGGAACATGAAGATTCTCCAATTTTACAACTTTTCGACAATGGGCGAGCCAGTACGTCGTCTCAAATTCCGATGTCTCGCCAATCCGAAAAAGTTTCTGTAATTGGACCCAGATGGTCTTATCTTTTCTAAATTTCATATAGGTAATGGGAGTCCAATGTAAAACACACCTATTAACCAGTTTTTTGTCGTTCTGCGAGCGCCACCTAGTTAGAGCAAAAAAGGAAAGCAAAGGACTGCAGCCAAACCCAGTTGGTTCGCCTTTCACCTTCCAAAATTTGTCAATCAATCAATCAATTAATCAATCAAATTTTATTTATATAGCCCTAAATCACCGAAGTCTCAAAGGGCTTCACAGAATGAAAAGAGGTCGTACAGAGACATCTTTTCAGTATAGGGTACACAACAGCATCCCCTGTCAAAGCTCCCAGAAAGGGAAGGAAAAACTCAAAAACCCCAATTTGGGGAAAATCAGAAACCTCCAGAAGGGACCACAGGTGGGAGGAGCCCCCTTCCAGGCCCACAGGTTGAAGTGGATGCTGCATGTACCAGACACAGAAACAACATAAATTACAGAAAACATATTGTGCTATATAGTGCAGTGATGTCTTGACAGCAGGCAAAGCCATTGGGCAGGAACCATCCCACATTCCAGCCAGGTGGACTGCAGACGGCCAAACTCCTAACCCGTGATGGTCGACCAGCGCAGGACCCAATGGAGGCGGTCAAGTCAACCCTCACCATCTAGCTAGCCCCCTCTCCCAGCCGGAAGAGGGGGGCAGGAAAAAAGAAAAAAGAAGAAGGCTACAGACAGGCTAAATTAACTAAATGCTTTTGAGTATAAATGTGTTTTTAGTCGGGATTTAAAGATTTCTACTGAGGTGGCTGCGCGAACTTCCATTGGTAGGGCATTCCATAGTACTGGCGCGCGAATGGAAAATGCCCTTGATCCCGCAGACTTCTTTTTAGCCCGTGGGGTCGATAGCAAACCGGCATTTTGCGATCGAAGTTGTCGGGACGGAACATAAGGTGATACTAAGTCGACGAGATAGGAAGGAGCTAAACCATGTAAAATTTTATAAGTAATTAACAGCACCTTAAAATCACATCTCAGGTGTATTGGAAGCCAATGCAGGTCAGCTAGAATCGGAGTAATATGATCAAACTTTCTCGTCCTTGTCAATAGTCTCGCTGCTGCATTCTGTACACACTGCAGGCTCTTAATGTAGGACATGGGAAGTCCAGAAAACAAAATGTTGCAATAGTCTAGGCGCGATGTAACAAATGCATGAAATAATGTTTCTGCATCGCTAAGAGAAAGAATAGGGCGAATTTTAGCTATATTGCGGAGGTGAAAAAACGCCGTTCTTGTCATGTTATTAATATGTGTTCGATAGGAGAGAGTTGAGTCAAATATCACGCCGAGATTTTTTGCAGAACTACTTTGGGAAATAATACAGTTTTCTAGGTTCAGCGTGGTATTCTTAAGCAAGTGCTGATGATGAGCAGGGCCAATAAATAACATCTCAGTTTTATTAGGGTTGAGAAGCAGAAAATTGGAAGACATCCATTGTTTAATCTCGGCAAGGCAAGCCTCCAGTTTACTGCACTTGCACGGATACGTTATTTCTAAGGGCATATAGAGTTGGGTATCATCAGTATAGCAATGAAAACTAATAGCATGTTTGCGTATAATATCGCCAAGAGGAATCATGTAGATGTTGAACAGTAAGGGACCAAGTACTGACCCCTGCGGGACACCACATGAGACGGAGAAAGACTCAGAGATCGCATCACCATAAGAGACACTATGCGTCCTTCCCAGGATGTAAGATCTGAACCAAGAAAGTGCTGATCCCGAGATACCAACACATGATCTAAGACGTTCTATAAGAATATGATGATCAATAGTGTCAAATGCGGCACTAAGATCAAGCAGTAATAATATTGATGAGATGTTGGAATCCAAGGCTAAGAGAAGATCATTCGTCACTTTTACTAGGGCTGTCTCAGTTGAGTGGTTGGCCCTAAAACCTGACTGAAAGAGTTCAAATCTATTGTTGTCTATCATAAAATCGCTAAGCTGTTGTGTTACAACTTTCTCAAGAATTTTGGCGATAAACGGAAGGTGTAACACTGGCCTATAGTTAGAGAGATCTTCAGGATCTAGGTGAGGTTTCTTAAGTAATGGTTGAATGACGGCCGTCTTAAAAGTCTCAGGTACAATGCCAGAGGAGAGTGACAGGTTGATAATATTCAAGACAGATGACCCTAAAACCGGGAATAAATCTTTGACGAGTTTGCCTGGAAGCGGGTCGAGCATGCAGGACGTCGGCTTTGCTGCATTAACCAGTTGTGTAAGACACTCCAGGGATACTAAATCAAACTGGGACAGGGTAGCCAGACTTTCATGAACCTGATTGTCCGAACTAGCATCAACAATTACAGTCGAGGTGGTGAGCGGTGCTGCCTTTTTTATTTCTTCCCTTATTAGCTGAATCCGCTGAGTAAAGAATTGCATGAAAGCGTGTGCTGAATGGAGGGAATTATGATTAACCTGCTGCCGCTGTGTTAGCTGCGCTACCGTCTCAAATAAATATTTTGGGTTGTTTTTATTAAGACTAATCATTTTGGAAAAGTACATTGTTTTTGCTAACCTAAGAGCCTCTTTATATTTCACCAAGCTATCGCACCAGGCCTGACGGAAAACCTCGAGTTTAGTTGTTCGCCATTTACGCTCAAGTTGTCTACTTAACAATTTAGACGTACGCGTTTCCTCCGTAAACCACGGAGTGTGCCGCTTCGGACGAGTTTTAAGTTTCAGCGGCGCAATGGAGTTTAGGGAATTTAAAAGAACCGAATTAAAATCATTCGCGAGCTTATCGACTGAGCCAGTGAAAGACGGAAAGGCAGCTGTTGCGGCAGAATTGTGACGTTTGAGGCAGTTAGGCCATGGGTTAGCACTAAGTCTAAGATATTACCATTCTGGTGTGTTGCTGCTTTTATTATTTGTGTAAAACCAAATGCATCGATTATTGCTTGAAAAGCTACAGTAAGTGGCTCTAATGGGGAGTTCATATGAATATTGAAGTCACCCATAATTAATATATTATCTGTGTGAGTTATTAAGTCAGCCATAAGTTCAGGGAATTCATCTAAGAATCCAGAGTATGGGCCAGGAGGACGGTAAATAACTGTCGGCATATGCAGGACCCTATGATCTACAAAACAATCAAAGACAGCCTTACACTAGGATGTACAGAAAAAGAGTTACGATTTTTTAATTTGCAATTTTGATGCATTCATGGCCATTTGTAAGTCTTCCACTGCTGCCGCCTTCTCTTATACGGTTGACCCCATCAACTTTCAATTTGTTGGAGACCATTATCAAACTTAGAGGCACAACTGGTCCAAAAATAGTCACAATCCCATGAAATATATGATGGAGGTGGGCTTTAAAAACATGAATTCAATGTTTCCTTCACCCACAGTGACAAAAACCTTTATAACTCAGCTGAACAAGCTTTAAAATATCTGAAACTTAACGGTATCATTTAGACTCATGGTCTAAATCTTCTACATGACACATTTCCAAATTACCAATAGCAACACCTGGTGCCAGACAAAAAGTTAATTTTTACACTTTCATGTTCTGTGCTATTCTGGTTTCATTAAATTCACAGAAAATTAGTCAGGAAAATATTGAGATATAGGGAACATTAAGAATCTCAAATTTTATGACTTCAAATTTGGGCGTGGCCTTTACACCGCCTTAAAGTCCGATGTTTGGCCAGTCCGGTAAAACTTAATGTAATTGGACCAAGATGATATTCTTTAAATTTCATTTTATGGGAGTACAATGCTAAACACACTTTTCTTCTTCGTAGTGTGGGCGCCACCTGGTGGCAGCAAATAATTACATTTTCATATACAGTTATCCCTCCTGCTTCGCGGTCTCAGTACTTCGCGGGTTTTTCCAGGAAAAATTAAAAATATTTCAAAACAAAAAAGAATTTAAAAAATGCACAAAAATCGAAAAAATTGAAAAAAGCAAAAAAGTACATTAGACAGTACTGTATTCATCAAATAACTAAGCAGTATTAGTTAATAACTATGTTAAGAATTCTTCAAGCGTTAGAATGTGTGACTTTTTTATCTTATTTTGAAATGCATGCTTTTAATTTGTCGGGTCGTGTTGCATTTCCGTTTCCTGTTTTACGTTCTCTGCGCGTCATTCGGCTTGTTACGGTGACGTAGTGAATGACAATGTAAGATCATAATTATAGTTTATTATCATTTATGTTGATAACGCACGCTACTGCCTATGATTAGTAAGCAATGAGTGTTTATTCTATTTATGTGTTCGTTTGTGTAGAGGTTACACTTTATAGTTAGTAGTTGTCGTTAGTTGTTGCTAACCCGCTAATGTCGGCTAAAAATACAGCAAATTCATAGATTGTTTATATGTTAGTTGAATGACTTTAACATTGTTGTTGATTTATTATTCAACAGATACTACATGATACACCATACATGAGCCAAAATAAATGAAGTTCAACGTGATGACTTGCGTACTCTTTCCCCAGAGTCTTGGTGCAGATAACCAGTCCTGAGAACAAATTCTCAACAAACTATGTAATATTAGTTATTTAATGAATATACAATAATGTTAATAATGTTAATAAGGATAATGTAATGTTAAATAATAGGAGAAAGGAAATAAAATACGCAAAAAATACAAAAAAAAAAAAACATTGTTTATTGTTACTGCGGCTATATTGGGGCGTACATAGAAATCTAGGAACTGATACCCTACTTTGCAGGTTTCAGACTTCGCTGGGAGTTGACACCTCCCATTAACCGCGAAGTAGGGGGGATCACTGTATATGTACCATGTTGAGCCTGTCAAAGTAATATCACAGAATTTTTTTCAGACAGGCCTTCATACACGCCTAATTTCCTCCACCAAATATTACGATGTTTTGATAATGGTCGTGGCCTTTACAGCAGTGCGCTTTACAACGATTTATTGTAAAAGTAAATGCTGCTTCAGTTTTACCCAGGTGATCTCATCTTGTCACGACTTACAGACATCAACAAACATATATTCCATCGTAGTGCTCAAATCTCTTTGTGGCAGAAAATAATATATTACCGATTTTGCAATTCCAATTAGTTGAATCCGTTGAACAAATGCTAATGAAAATTTGACCTTTTCTAAAACATTGTCTTCTACAGTTCACCTGGATAAGCACAAATACGTTCATACCCAAAATGTTCATACATCCAACTGTTCATACTTCAACGTACTCAAGTCTGTGAGGGCCTGTTATAGCTGCTTGCAGCTCTAGTTATTATTATTAGGGCCCGAGCAGCTATCGCTGCGAGAGCCCTCTTGTTTTTCTCTGGATTATTAAATTATTAGGGTCCGAGCAGCCACAGCTGCGAGAGCCCTCTTGTTTTTCTCTGGATTATTAAATTATTAGGGTCCGAGCAGCCACAGCTGCGAGAGCCCTCTTGTTTTTCACCAGATTATTATTATTATTATTATCATTATTATTATTAGTAGTATTAGGGCCCGAGCAGCTACCGCTCTCGATTATTAGGGCCCGAGCAGCTACCGCTGCAAGAGCCCTCTTGTTTTTCTCCGGATTATTATTACAGTGGTACCTCGGTACTCGACCGCCTCTATACTCGACCAAATCGGTGCTCGACCAAAAAATTCAAGTAGATAATGCATCGGACCTCAAACAGATTTTCGGTGCTCGACTAGCCGAGCCTAGCCGAGCCGAGCCGAGCCGACCCGAACGCGCTCCTCGGCCCTTCTCGGCCAGCGGGTAAGCGCCAGTTCAACTCAGACCGCCAGCGGAGTAAGACGTTTGTTCGAGTATTTCTTCCCGGATTTAAACTTTTTCGTGTTGCTCTAGCCCTTAATAATGGGTCCAAAGAAAGACAGTGATAAGGGGAAGGCAAAGAGGAAAACAATGAGGACCACTATTGAACCGAAGAAGGAAATTATAGCAAAATATGAACGCGGTGTACCTCGCGTCGCAGTTAGCTAGCGTCATCATGGAAGGAGTAACTCCCTCCCGTCCTCACCACATCCATTCCTGTATGCCATCAACCACTCTCCAAAACGTAAGTAAATTATACAAAATGGTTTATAATGCTTTATTTATCTTTATCTTTATCATGTACTGCTTGTGCACATTTACTTGTGCACACATACTTTCCATTATTTCTTATGGGAAAATTGCTTTCGGTGTTCGAACAAATCGGTGCTCGACCACCACCTCAGAACGGATTATGGTCGAGTACCGAGGTACCACTGTATTAGGGCACGAGCAGCTACCGCTGCGAGAGCCCTCTTGTTTTTCTCCGGATTATTATTAGGGCCCGAGCAGCTACCGCTGCGAGAGCCCTCTTGTTTTTCTCCGGATTATTATTAGGGCCCGAGCAGCTACCGCTGCGAGAGCCCTCTTGTTTTTCTCCAGATTATTATTAGGGCCCGAGCAGCTACCGCTGCGAGAGCCCTCTTGTTTTTCTCCAGATTATTATTAGGGCCCGAGCAGCTACCGCTGCGAGAGCCCTCTTGTTTTTCTCCAGATTATTATTATTATTATTATTATTAGGGCCCGAGCAGCTACCGCTGCGAGAGCCCTCTTGTTTTTCTCCAGATTATTATTAGGGCCCGAGCAGCTACCGCTGCGAGAGCCCTCTTGTTTTTCTCCGGATTATTAGGGCCCGAGCAGCTACCGCTGCGAGAGCCCTCTTGTTTTTCACCGGATTATTAGGGCCCGAGCAGCTACCGCTGCGAGAGCCCTCTTGTTTTTCTCCAGATTATTATTAGGGCCCGAGCAGCTACCGCTGCGAGAGCCCTCTTGTTTTTCTCCGGATTATTATTATTAGGGCCCGAGCAGCTACCGCTGCGAGAGCCCTCTTGTTTTTCTCCGGATTATTATTATTATTAGGGCCCGAGCAGCTACCGCTGCGAGAGCCCTCTTGTTTTTCTCCAGATTATTATTATTATTATTATTATTATTATTATTATTATTATTATTATTATTATTATTATTTACTGTGCAGCGCTTTTCCAATTTTGAGGGCCTAAACATGCACGAAAAGTCACCAAAATTTGCACATTTGTCGGGCCCGGTGAAAAATTGGATAATTTTGTGTTTCCCAAAACAATGCAAAAAAAATGGCTCTGCAGCGCCACCTAAGGTTGAAAAAGTGCACCTGGTCCCGGCCCGTTTGACCTAGAGCTACGAAAATTTTTAGGCATATGTAGGACCTAGAGACCTACAAAAAAGTCAGCGCGAGCCATGTGCTCAGATGTACAGAAAAAGAGTTATGATTTTTTGAATGTGCATTTTTGGCCCATTTTTGCACGTTTGCAGGTCCCAAACTGCTCTTTGTTTCTCCTAAACGCTTTACTCAATCACCTTCAAATTTGCTGTGGTCAATATTCACACATAGGGGCACAAGTGGGCAAAATTTGGTGCAGATCCGCTGACATATATGATAGGGGCGTGGCTTCAAATTATGTGTTCAATTTTTCCTTCGCCAAGAGTGACATAAACCTTAATAACTTTGATGTACTAGCTTAAAAAAATCTAAAACTTCATAGACACATGGAAACTTATGTCTTTAACACCTTTGAAAAAAGTTTTTTTAAATACCTACTAGCGCCACTTAGTGGTTGATTAAAATGTCATTTTTTACACTTTCATGTATTGTGCTCAGTCTGTTTGAGTAAAACAAATGAAAATTGGTCAGAATATCATTAAGACATGGAATATTAAGGTTTTAAAATTTTACGACTTTTCGATAATGGGCATAGTCTGCACGCCACCTCAAAGTCAGATGACTCGCCAAAACGAAAAAAGTGGCTGAAATTGGCCCCAAAATGGCCTTATGAGTGGAAAATAGCCTCTCACTCCCGGCCCGTTTGACCTAAAGCTACAAAAATTTGTAGCCTTATGTAGGACCTCGAGCCCTACAAAAAAGTCAGCGCGAGCCATATGCTCAGATGTACAGAAAGAGAGTTATGAATTTTTGAATGTGCACTTTTGGCCCGTTTTTGCTCATTTGCAGGTCCCGAACTGCTCCTTTTTTCTCCCAAACGCTTGACCCGATCGACTTCAAATTTGCTGTGATGTTTTATCTGACTGTGAGGCACAATTGTTCAAATTTTTGTGACGATCTGCCAACAAATATGTTGGGGGCGGGGCTTTATATTATGCCTTTGATGATTACTTTGCCACATGTGAAACAAACCTTTATAACTCAGCTTTACAAGCTTAGAAAAATCTGAAACTTCACAGACACATGGAGACTCAAGCCCTTAACACAAGTGGTTAAACAAATCTTCAATTGCTTGTGAGGCCATCTAGTGGCAAACAAAAATGTCAGTCTGATGTCTCGCCAAAACGAACAAAGTTGCTGTGTTTGGTCCCAGATAGTCTTATCTTTTCTAAACATTACATATTTGATGGATTTCCAATGCAGATTACACCTATCAACGTATTTTTTGCTATAGTGCGAGCGCCACCTAGTGGCAGCCAAAAAAATAGCATTTTTGAAACATTTTTACGTGTTTAGCTAAGCCCTTTGAAGTAATATCGCTGAAATTAAGTGTGACAAGCCTCTAGACAGCCCTGCTGACCTCCACCAAATTTTACGAATTTTCGATGATGGGCGTGGCCTTTACGTCCATTTTCATTCCAAAAATTTAACGGACCAGTAAAAGCTGCTGTAATTTGACCCAGATGATCTGATCTTCTCACAATTTCACACATTGGATGAAAATCTGTTCTTGAAGACATCGACAAACATATATTCCAGTTTAAAGCTAGCGCCACCTAGTGGCTGCAAAAAATGTCATTAGTCGAAAGATTGGAGTTATTCCTGTTTGGTTTGACCTAACACTATAAAAGTTTTTAGGCATATGTAGGATTGTAAGACCTACAAAAAAGTCAATAGGAGTGATGTGCTAAGATGTACAGAATAATTTTTATGATTTTTTTTTATGTGCAATTTTGCCCCATTCTTAGACATTAGCCGGTCTAAATCTAGTGCCTTTTTCTCTTAAACGGTTCACCCGATTAACTTCTACGTTGGCATGGACTATTAGCAGATATAGCGGCACAAATCTCCCAAAAATTGTGAAGATCCCATGACTTGTAAGATGTGGGCGGAGCTTCAAATTGTTTTGAATATTTTCTTCGCCAAGAGTGACAAAAACCTTAATAACTCAGCTGTTTCAGCTTCAAATCATGTGAAACACTTGCAGGGAGTTTAAAAGTCATGCCCTAATACAGCTATGTGATAAACATCCAAATCATTTACAGCGTCACCTAGTGGCGGACAAAAATCTAATTTTTTACACTCTCATGTACTGTGCAATGTCTGTTTGACTACATGTACTAAAAAATGGTCAGAAAAGCTATGACACAGTGGAGAATGAAGGTTCTCAACTTTTATGATTTTTCAATCAAAGGGGTGGCCTGTATGCCAGCTCAAAGTCCGATTTCTCACCAAAACGGTAAAAGTTGCTGTAATTGGACCTAGATGATCTGATTTTTGCAAAACTTCATATATGGGATGGGAGTCCAATGTGAAACACACCTACAAGCCTATTTTTTATCATAGTACGAGCGCCACCTAGTGGCAGCAAAAAATATAGCAAATCCTTAATGTTTTTATGTACTCTGCTGAGCCCCTTGAAGTGATATCCCTTAAATGTTTTCTGAAAAGCCAGAGGCCATGCCTTATGCCCTCCACAAATCAGTACAATGTTTCGACAGTGGGTGTGGCCTATATGGCATTGAAAGTCACAAAATTGGAACAATAAAAGCTGCAGTAACTCCACCCACATTGTCCCACCTTGTCTAAATTTTACATATTTGGTAATAGTCCTGCACTGAAGTGATCTACAACTAATTTTTCATCATTCATAGTCCTTGTTCATACCCCGACCTGTTCATACCCCAACGTGCACAGGTCTGCGAGGGCCCTTTATAGCTGCTTGCAGCTCTAGTTATTATTATTATTATTATTATTATTTACTGTGCAGCGCTTTTCCATTTTTGAGGGCCTAAACATGCACGAAAAGTCACCAAAATTTGCACGTTTGTCGGGCCCGGTGAAAAATTGGATATTTTTGAGTTTCCCAAAACAATGCAAAAAAAATGGCTATGCAGCGCCACCTAAGGTCGAAAAAGTGCACCTGGTCCCGGCCTGTTTGACCTAGAGCTACGAAAATTTTTAGGCATATGTAGGACCTAGAGACCTACAAAAAAGTCAGCGCGAACCATGTACTCAGATGTACAGAAAAAGAGTTATGAATTTTTGAATGTGCATTTTTGGCCCATTTTTGCACGTTTGCAGGTCCCAAACTGCTCCTTGTTTCTCCTAAACGCTTTACTCAATCGCCTTCAAATTTGCTGTGGTATATAATAAGACATAGGGGCACAACTGGGCAAAATTTGGTGCAGATCCGCTGACATATATGATAGGGGCGTGGCTTCAAATTATGTGTTCAATTTTTTCTTCGCCAAGAGAGACATAAACCTTAATAACTTTGATGTACTAGCTTAAAAAAATCTAAAACTTCATAGACACATGGAAACTTATGTCTTTAAAACCTTAAAAAAAAGTTTTTTTAAATACCTACTAGCGCCGCCTAGTGGTTGATTAAAATGTCATTTTTTACACTTTCATGTATTGTGCTCAGTCTGTTTGAGTAAAACAAATGAAAATTGGTCAGAATATCATTAAGACATGGAATATTAAGGTTTTAAAATTTTACGAATTTTCGATAATGGGCGTAGTCTGCACGCCACCTCAAAGTCAGATGACTCGCCAAAACGAAAAAAGTGGCTGTAATTGGCCCCAAAATGGCCTTATGAGTGGAAAATAGCCTCTCACTCCCGGCCCGTTTGACCTAGAGCTCCAAAAATTTGTAGCCTTATGTAGGACCTCGAGCCCTACAAAAAAGTCAGCGCGAGCCATGTGCTCAGATGTACAGAAAGAGAGTTATGAATTTTTGAATGTGCACTTTTGGCCCGTTTTTGCTCATTTGCAGGTCCCGAACTGCTTCTTTTTTCTCCCAAACGCTTGACTCGATCGACTTCAAATTTGCTGTGAAGTTTTATCTGACTGTGAGGCACAATTGTTCAAATTTTTGTGATGATCCGCCATCAAATATGTTGGGGGCGGGGCTTCATATTATGCCTTTGATGATTACTTTGCCACATGTGAAACAAATCTTTATAACTCAGCTTTACAAGCTTAGAAAAATCTGAAACTTCACAGACACATGGAGACTCAAGCCCTTAACACAAGTGTTTAAAAAAATCTTCAATTGCTTATAAGGCCATCTAGTGGCAAACAAAAATGTCAGTCTGATGTCTCGCCAAAACGAACAAAGTTGCTGTGTTTGGTCCCAGATGGTCTTATCTTTTCTAAACTTCATATATTTGATGGGTTTCCAATGCGGAATACACCTATCAACGTATTTTTAGTTATAGTGCGAGCGCCAACTAGTGGCAGCCAAAAATATAGCATTTTTTAAACGTTTTTATGTGTTTAGCTGAACCCTTTAAAGTAATATCGCTGAAATTAAGTCTGACAAGCCTCTAGACAGCCTTGCTGACCTCCACCAAATTTTACGAAGTTTCGATAATGGGCGTGGCCTCTACGACCATTTTCATTCCCAAACTTTATCTGTCCAGTAAAAGTTGCTGTAATTTGACCCAGATGATCTGATCTTCTCACAATTTCACACATTGGATGAAAATATTTTCCTGAACATATCGACAAAAATATATTCCAGTTTAAAGCTAGCGCCATCTTGTGGCTGCAAAAAATGTCAGTAGTCGAAATATTACAGTCAATGCTGTTTGGTTTGACCTACAGCTATGAAACTTTGTAGACAAATGAAGGACAGCAAGACCTATTAAAAAGTCAATTAAAGTGATGTGCTAGGATGTACAGAAAAATTGTTATGAATTTTTTTAATGTGCAGTTTTGTCCCATTCTTAGACATTAGCTGGTCTCAAACTAGTGCCTTTTTCTCGTAAATGATTCACCCCATTACCTTCAACTTTGGCATGAATCATTATCCAACTGAGGGGCACACATACTCCAAATATCGTGAAGATCTCTTGACATAAAAGATGGGGGCGGAGCTTCAAATTATGTTTAATACTTCCTTTGCCAAGAGTGACAAAAATCTTAATAACTCAGCTATGACAGCTTTAAACCACCTGAAACTTTCCTGGGACTTTAAAAGTCATGCAATAATACAGCTATGTGATAAACTTTCAAATCATTTACAGCGCCACCCAGTGGCGGACAAAAATCAATTTTTTTTTACTTTTATGTACTGTGAAATGCCTGTTTGACTAAATGAACTCAAAAATGGTCAGAAAAGCTATGACACATTGGAACATTAAGGTTCTCAACTTTTATGACTTTTCATTAAAGGGCGTGGCCTCTATGCCAACTCAAAATCTGATGTCTCGCGCGAAAACGGTAAAAGTTGCTGTAATTGGACCTAGACGATCTGATATTTTTAAAACTTCATATATGGTATGGGAGTCCAATGTGAAACACACCTACAGGCCTATTTTTTTATCATAGTACGAGCGCCACCTAGTGGCAGCAAAAACTATAGCAAATCCTTAACGTTTTATGTGCTGAGCCCCTTGAAGTGATATCCCTTAAATGTTTTCTGTGTGGCTGCAAAAAATGTCATTAGTCGAAAGATTACAGTCAATCCTGTTTGGTTTGACCTACAGCTATGAAACTTTGTAGGCAAATGAAGGACTGTAAGACCTACAAAAAAGTCAATAGAAGTGATGTGCTAGGATGTACAGAAAAATTATGTGCAGTTTTGTCCCATTCTTAGACATTAGCTGGTCTCAAACTAGTGCCTTTTTCTCTTAAACGATTCACGCCATTACCTTCAACTTTGGCATGAATCATTATCCAACTGAGGGGCACACATAGTCCAAATATCGTGAAGATCTCGACATAAAAAATTGGGGCGGAGTTTCAAATTATGTTTAATACTTCCTTCGCCAAGAGTGACAAAAATATTATTAACTCAGCTATGACAGCTTCAAACCATCTGAAACTTTCCTGGGCCTTTAAAAGTCATGCAATAATACAGCTATGTGATAAACTTTCAAATCATTTACAGCGCCACCCAGTGGCGGACAAAAATCTCATTTTTTATACTTTTATGTACTCTGAAATGCCTGTTTGACTAAATGAACTCAAAAATGGTCAGAAAAGCTATGACACATTGGAACATTAAGGTTCTCAACTTTTATGACTTTTCATTTAAGGGCGTGGCCTCTATGCAAACTCAAAATCTGATGTCTCCCCAAAACGGTAAAAGTTGCTGTAATTGGACCTAGATGATCTGATGTTTGCAAAACTTCATATATGGGATGGGAGTCCAATGTGAAACACACCTACAAGCCTATTTTTTATCATAGTACGAGTGCCACCTAGTGGCAGCAAAAAACATAGCAAATCCTTAATGTTTTTATGTACTCTGCTGAGCCCCTTGAAGTGATATCCCTTAAATGTTTTCTGAAAAGCCAGTGGCCATGCCTTATGCCCCCCACAAATCAGTACAATGTTTCGACAGTGGGTGTGGCCTATATGGCATTGAAAGTCACAAAATTGGAACAATAAAAGCTGCAGTAACTCCACCCACATTGTCCCACCTTGTCTAAATTTTACATATTTGGTAATAGTCCTGCACTGAAGTGATCTACAACAAATTTTTCATCATTCATAGTCCTTGTTCATACCCCGACCTGTTCATACCCCAACGTGCACAGGTCTGCGAGGGCCCTTTATAGCTGCTTGCAGCTCTAGTTCTTATTAGGGCCCGAGCAGCTACCGCTGCGAGAGCCCTCTTGTTTTTCTCCAGATTATTATTATTATTATTATTATTATTATTATTATTATTATTATTATTTACTGTGCAGCGCTTTTCCATTTTTGAGGGCCTAAACATGCACGAAAAGTCACCAAAATTTGCACATTTGTCGGGCCCGGTGAAAAATTGGATATTTTTGTGTTTCCCAAAAAAATGCAAAAAAAATGGCTCTGCAGCGCCACCTAAGGTCCAAAAAGTGCACCTGGTCCCGGCCCGTTTGACCTAGAGCTACGAAAATTTTTAGGCATATGTAGGACCTAGAGACCTACAAAAAAGTCAGCGTGAGCCATGTGCTCAGATGTACAGAAAAAGAGTTATGAATTTTTGAATGTGCATTTTTGGCCCATTTTTGCACGTTTGCAGGTCCCAAACTGATCCTTGTTTCTCCTAAATGCTTTACTCAATCGCCTTCAAATTTGCTGTGGTCCATATTCACACATAGGGGCACAAGTGGGCAAAATTTGGTGCAGATCCGCTGACATATATGATAGGGGCGTGGCTTCAAATTATGTGTTCAATTTTTCCTTCGCCAAGAGGGACAAAAACCTTAATAACTTTGATGTACTAGCTTAAAAAAATCTAAAACTTCATAGACACATGGAAACTTATGTCTTTAACACCTTTGAAAAAAGTTTTTTTCAATACCTACTAGCGCCGCCTAGTGGTTGATTAAAATGTCATTTTTTACAGTTTCATGTATTGTGCTCAGTCTGTTTGAGTAAAACAAGTGAAACTTGGTCAGAATATCATTAAGACATGGAATATTAAGATTTTAAAATTTTATGACTTTTCGACAATGGGCGTGGTCTGCACGCCACTTCAAAGTCAGATGACTCGCCAAAACGAAAAAAGTGGCTGTAATTGGCCCCAAAATGGCCTTATGAGTGGAAAATACCTTCTTACTCCCGGCCCATTTGACCTAGAGCTACAAAAATTTGTAGCCTTATGTAGGACCTCGAGCCCTACAAAAAAGTCAGCGCGAGCCATGTGCTCAGATGTACAGAAAGAGAGTTATGAATTTTTGAATGTGCACTTTTGGCCCGTTTCTGCTCATTTGCAGGTCCCGAACTGCTCCTTTTTTCTCCCAAACGCTTGACCCGATCGACTTCAAATTTGCTGTGATGTTTGATCTGACTGTGAGGCACAATTGTTCAAATTTTCGTGATGATCCGCAATCAAATATGTTGGGGGCGGGGCTTCATATTATGCCTTTGATGATTACTTTGCCACATGTGAAACAAACCTTTATAACTCAGCTTTACAAGCTTAGAAAAATCTGAAACTTCACATACACATGAACACTTAAGCCCTTAACACAAGTGTTTAAAAAAATCTTCAATTGCTTATAAGGCCATCTAGTGGCAAACAAAAATGTCAGTGTGATGTCTCGCCAAAACGAACAAAGTTGCTGTGTTTGGTCCCAGATGGTCTTATCTTTTCTAAACTTCATATATTTGATGGGTTTCCAATGCGGAATACACCTATCAACGTATTTTTTGTTATAGTGCGAGCGCCACCTAGTGGCAGCCAAAAATATAGCATTTTTTAAACGTTTTTATGTGTTTAGCTGAGCCCTTTGATGTAATATCACTGAAATTAAGTCTGCAAAGCCTCTAGACAGCCTTGCTGACCTCCACCAAATTTTACGAAGTTTCAATAATGGGCGTGGCCTCTACGACCATTTTCATTCCGAAGCTTTATCTGTCCAGTAAAAGTTGCTGTAATTTGACCCAGATGATCTGATCTTCTCACAATTTCACATATTGGATGAAAATATTCTCCTGAACATATCGACAAAAATATATTCCAGTTTAAAGCTAGCGCCACCTAGTGGCTGCAAAAAATGTAATTAGTCAAATTATTACAGTCAATCCTGTTTGGTTTGACCTACAGCTATAAAACTTTGTAGGCAAATGAAGGACTGTAAGACCTACAAAAAAGTCAATAGAAGTGATGTGCTAGGATGTACAGAAAAATTGTTATGAATTTTTTTAATGTGCAGTTTTGTCCAATTCTTAGACATTAGCTGGTCTCAAACTAGTGCCTTTTTCTCTTAAACGATTCACCCCATTACCTTCAACTTTGGCATGAGTCATTATCCAACTGAGGGGCACACATAGTTCAAATATCGTGAAGATCTCTTGACAGAAAAGATGGGGGCGGAGCTTCAAATTATGTTTAATACTTCCTTCGCCAAGAGTGACAAAAATATTAATAACTCAGCTATGACAGCTTCAAACCATCTGAAACTTTCCTGGGACTTTAAAAGTCATGCAACAATACAGCTATGTGATAAACTTTCACATCATTTACAGCGCCACCCAGTGGCTGACAAAATTCTCATTATTTATACTTTTATGTACTGTGAAATGCCTGTTTGACTAAATGAACTCAAAAATGGTCAGAAAAGCTATGACACATTGGAACATTAAGGTTCTCAACTTTTATGACTTTTCAATAAAGGGCGTGGCCTCTATGCCAACTCAAAATCCGATGTCTCGCCAAAACGGTAAAAGTTGCTGTAATTGGAACTAGATGATCTGATATTTTTTAAAACTTCGTATATGGGATGGGAGTCCAATGTGAAACACACCTACAAGCCTATTTTTTATCATAGTACGAGCGCCACCTAGTGGCAGCAAAAAAAAATAGCAAATCCTTAATGTTTTTATGTACTCTGCTGAGCCCCTTAAAGTGATATCCTTAAAATGTTTTCTGCAAAGCCAGTGGCCATGCCTTATGCCCCCCACATATGAGTACAATGTCTCGACAGTGGGTGTGGCCTATATGGCATTGAAAGTCACAAAATTGGAACAATAAAAGCTGCAGTAACTCCACCCACATTGTCCCACCTTGTCTAAATTTTACATATTTGGTAAGAGTCCTGCACTGAAGGGATCTACAACTAATTTTTCATCATTCATAGTCCTTGTTCATACCCCGACCTGTTCATACCCCAACGTGCACAGGTCTGCGAGGGCCCTTTATAGCTGCTTGCAGCTCTAGTTATTATTATTATTATTATTTACTGTGCAGCGCTTTTCCATTTTTGAGGGCCTAAACATGCACGAAAAGTCACCAAAATTTGCACATTTGTCGGGCCCGGTGAAAAATTGGATATTTTTGTGTTTCCCAAAACAATGCAAAAACAATGGCTCTGCAGCGCCACCTAAGGTCGAAAAAGTGCACCTGGTCCCGGCCCGTTTGACCTAGAGCTACGAAAATTTTTAGGCATATGTAGGACCTAGAGACCTACAAAAAAGTCAGCGCGAGCCATGTGCTCAAATGTACAGAAAAAGAGTTATGAATTTTTGAATGTGCATTTTTGGCCCATTTTTGCACGTTTGTAGGTCCCAAACTGCTCCTTGTTTCTCCTAAACGCTTTACTCAATCACCTTCAAATTTGCTGTGGTCCATATTCACACGTAGGGGCACAAGTGGGCAAAATTTGGTGCAGATCTGCTGGCATATATGATAGGGGCGTGGCTTCAAATTATGTGTTCAATTTTTCCTTCGCCAAGAGGGACAAAAACCTTAATAACTTTGATGTACTAGCTTAAAAAAATCTAAAACTTCATAGACACATGGAAACTTATGTCTTTAACACCTTTCAAAAACGTTTTTTTAAATACCTACTAGCGCCGCCTAGTGGTTGATTAAAATGTCATTTTTTACACTTTCATGTATTGTGCTCAGTCTGTTTGAGTAAAACAAATGAAAATTGGTCAGAATATCAATAAGACATGGAATATTAAGGTTTTAAAATTTTACGACTTTTCGATAATGGGCGTAGTCTGCACGCCACCTCAAAGTCAGATGACTCGCCAAAACGAAAAAAGTGGCTGTAATTGGCCCCAAAATGGCCTTATGAGTGGAAAATAGCCTCTCACTCCCGGCCCGTTTGACCTAGAGCTCCAAAAATTTGTAGTCTTATGTAGGACCTCGAGCCCTACAAAAAAGTCAGCGCGGGCCATATGCTCAGATGTACAGAAAGAGAGTTATGAATTTTTGAATGTGCACTTTTGGCCCGTTTTTGCTCATTTGCAGGTCCCGAACTGCTCCTTTTTTCTCCCAAACGCTTGACCCGATCGACTTCAAATTTGCTGTGATGTTTTATCTGACTGTCAGGCACAATTGTTCAAATTTTCGGGATGATCCGCCATCAAATATGTTGGGGGCGGGGCTTCATATTATGCCTTTGATGATTACTTTGCCACATGTGAAACAAACCTTTATAACTCAGCTTTACAAGCTTAGAAAAATCTGAAACTTCACATACACATGAAGACTTAAGCCCTTAACACAAGTGTTTAAAAAAATCTTCAATTGCTTATAAGGCCATCTAGTGGTAAACAAAAATGTCAGTCTGATGTCTCGCCAAAACGAACAAAGTTGCTGTGTTTGGTCCCAGATGGTCTTATTTTTTCTAAACTTCATATATTTGATGGGTTTCCAATGCGGAATACACCTATCAACGTATTTTTTGTTATAGTGCGAGCGCCACCTAGTGGCAGCCAAAAATATAGCATTTTTTAAACGTTTTTATGTGTTTAGCTGAGCCCTTTGATGTAATATCGCTGAAATTAAGTCTGCAAAGCCTCTAGACAGCTCTGCTGACCTCCACCAAATTTTACGAAGTTTCGATAATGGGCGTGGTCTCTACGACCATTTTCATTCCGAAGCTTTATCTGTCCAGTAAAAGTTGCTGTAATTTGACCCAGATGATCTGATCTTCTCACAATTTCACACATTGGATGATAATATTCTTCTGAACATATCGACACAAATATATTCCAGTTTAAAGCTAGCGCCACCTAGTGGCTGCAAAAAATGTCATTAGTCGAAAGATTACAGTCAATCCTGTTTGGTTTGACCTACAGCTATGAAACTTTGTAGGCAAATGAAGGACTGCAAGACCTACAAAAAAGTCAATAGAAGTGATGTGCTAAGATGTACAGAAAAATTGTTATGAATTTTTTTAATGTGCAGTTTTGTCCCATTCTTAGACATTAGCTCGTCTCAAACTAGTGCCTTTTTCTCTTAAACGATTCACCCCATTACCTTCAACTTTGGCATGAATCATTATCCAACTGAGGGGCACACATAGGCCAAATATCGTGAAGATCTCTTGACATAAAAGATGGGGGCGGAGCTTCAAATTATGTTTAATATTTCCTTCGCCAAGAGTGACAAAAATATTATTAACTCAGCTATGACAGCTTCAAACCATCTGAAACTTTCCTGGGCCTTTAAAAGTAATACAATAATACAGCTATGTGATAAACTTTCAAATCATTTACAGCGCCACCCAGTGGCGGACAAAAATCTCATTTTTTATACTTTTATGTACTCTGAAATGCCTGTTTGACTAAATGACCTCAAAAATGGTCAGAAAAGCTATGACACATTGGAACATTAAGGTTCTCAACTTTTATGACTTTTCATTAAAGGGCGTGGCCTCTATGCCAACTCAAAATCCGATGTCTCGCGAAAACGGTAAAAGTTGCTGTAATTGGACCTAGACGATCATATATTTTTAAAAATTCATATATGGGATGGGAGTCCAATGTGAAACACACCTACAGGCCTATTTTTTAATCATAGTACGAGCGCCACCTAGTGGCAGCAAAAAATATAGCAATTCCTTAATGTTTTTATGTACTCTGCTGAGCCCCTTGAAGTGACATCCCTTAAATGTTTTTTGAAAAGCCAGTGGCCATGCCTTATGCCCTCCGCAAATCAGTACGATGTTTCGACAGTGAATGTGGCCTATATCGCATTGAAAGTCACAAAATTGGAACAATAAAAGCTGCAGTAACTCCACCCACATTGTCCCACCTTGTCTAAATTTTACATATTTGGTAAGAGTCCTGCACTGAAGTCATCTACAACTACTTTTTCATCGTTCATAGTCCTTGTTCATACCCCGACCTGTTAATACCCCAACGTGCACAGGTCTGCGAGGGCCCTTTATAGCTGCTTGCAGCTCTAGTTATTATTATTATTTACTGTGCAGCGCTTTTCCATTTTTGAGGGCCTAAACATGCACGAAAAGTCACCAAATTTTGCACATTTGTCGGGCCCGGTGAAAAATTGGATATTTTTGTGTTTCCCAAAACAATGCAAAAAAAATGGCTCTGCAGCGCCACCTAAGGTTGAAAAAGTGCACCTGGTCCCGGCCCGTTTCACCTAGAGCTACGAAAATTTTTAGGCATATATAGGACCTAGAGACCTACAAAAAAGTCAGCGCGAGCCATGTGCTCAGATGTACAGAAAAAGAGTTATGAATTTTTGAATGTGCATTTTTGGCCCATTTTTGCACGTTTGCAGGTCCCAAACTGCTCCTTGTTTCTCCTAAACGCTTTACTCAATCGCCTTCAAATTTGATGTGGTCCATATTCACACATAGAGGCACAAGTGGGCAAAATTTGGTGCAGATCCGCTGACATATATGATAGGGGCGTGGCTTCAAATTATGTGTTCAATTTTTCCTTCGCCAAGAGTGACATAAACCTTAATAACTTTGATGTACTAGCTTAAAAAAATCTAAAACTTCATAGACACATGGAAACTTATGTCTTTAACACATTTTAAAAAAGTTTTTTTCAATACCTACTAGCGCCGCCTAGTGGTTGATTAAAATGTCATTTTTTACAGTTTCATGTATTGTGCTCAGTCTGTTTCAGTAAAACAAGTGAAAATTGGTCAGAATATCATTAAGACATGGAATATTACGATTTTAAAATTTTATGACTTTTCGATAATGGGCGTGGTCTGCACGCCACCTCAAAGTCAGATGACTCGCCAAAACGAAAAAAGTGGCTGTAATTGGCCCCAAAATGGCCTTATGAGTGGAAAATAGCCTCTCACTCCCGGCCCGTTTGACCTAGAGCTCCAAAAATTTGTAGCCTTATGTAGGACCTCGAGCCCTACAAAAAAGTCAGCGCGAGCCATGTGCTCAGATGTACAGAAAGAGAGTTATGAATTTTTGAATGTGCACTTTTGGCCCGTTTTTGCTCATTTGCAGGTCCCGAACTGCTCCTTTTTTCTCCCAAACGCTTGACCCGATCAACTTCAAATTTGCTGTGATGTTTTATCTGACTGTGAGGCACAATTGTTCAAATTTTTGTGATGATCCGCCATCAAATATGTTGGGGGCGGGGCTTTATATTATGCCTTTGATGATTATTTTGCCACATGTGAAACAAACCTTTATAACTCAGCTTTACAAGCTTAGAAAAATCTGAAACTTCACATACACATGAAGACTTAAGCCCTTAACACAAGTGTTTAAAAAAAATCTTCAATTGCTTATAAGGCCATCTAGTGGCAAACAAAAATGTCAGTCTGATGTCTCGCCAAAACGAACAAAGTTGCTGTGTTTGGTCCCAGATGGTCTTATCGTTTCTAAACTTCATATATTTGATGGGTTTCCAATGCGGAATACACCTATCAACGTATTTTTTGTTATAGTGCGAGCGCCACCTAGTGGCAGCCAAAAATATAGCATTTTTTAAACGTTTTTATGTGTTTAGCTGAGCCCTTTGAAGTAATATCGCTGAAATTAGGTCTGCAAAGCCTCTAGACAGCCTTGCTGACCTCCACCAAATTTTACGAAGTTTCGATAATGGGCGTGGCCTCTACGACCATTTTCAATCCGAAGCTTTATCTGTCCAGTAAAAGTTGCTGTAATTTGACCCAGATGATCTGATCTTCTCACAATTTCACACATTGGATGAAAATATTCTCCTGAACATATCGACAAAAATATATTCCAGTTTAAAGCTAGCGCCACCTAGTGGCTGCAAAAAATGTCATTATTCGAAAGATTACAAACAATCCTGTTTGGTTTGACCTACAGCTATGAAACTTTGTAGGCAAATGAAGGGCTGTAAGACCTACAAAAAAGTCAATAGAAGTGATGTGCTAGGATGTACAGAAAAATTGTTATGAATTTTTTTAATTAAAGTTTTGTCCCATTCTTAGACATTAGCTGGTCTCAAACTAGTGCCTTTTTCTCTTAAATGATTCACCCCATTACCTTCAACTTTGGCATGAATCATTATCCAACTGAGGGGCACACATAGTCCAAATATCGTGAAGATCTCTTGACATAAAAGATGGGGGCGGAGCTTCCAATTATGTTTAATACTTCCTTTGCCAAGAGTGACAAAAATCTTAATAACTCAGCTATGACAGCTTCAAACCATCTGAAACTTTCCTGGGCCTTTAAAAGTAATGCAATAATACAGCTATGTGATAAACTTTCAAATCATTTACAGCGCCACCCAGTGGCGGACAAAAATCTTATTTTTTATACTTTTATGTACTGTGAAATGCCTGTTTGACTAAATGAACTAAAAAATGGTCAGAAAAGCTATGACACATTGGAACATTAAGGTTCTCAACTTTTATGACTTTTCATTAAAGGGCGTGGCCTCTATGCCAACTCAAAATCCGATGTCTCGCCAAACCGGTAAAAGTTGCTGTAATTGGACCTAGATGATCTGATGTTTGCAAAACTTCATATATGGGATGGGAGTCCAATGTGAAACACACCTACAAGCCTATTTTTTATCATAGTACGAGCGCCACCTAGTGGCAGCAAAAAATATAGCAAATCCTTAATGTTTTTATGTACTCTGCTGAGCCCCTTGAAGTGACATCCCTTAAATGTTTTTTGAAAAGCCAGTGGCCATGCCTTATGCCCTCCACAAATCAGTACGATGTTTCGACAGTGAATGTGGCCTATATGGCATTGAAAGTCACAAAATTGGAACAATAAAAGCTGCAGTAACTCCACCCACATTGTCCCACCTTGTCTAAATTTTACATATTTGGAAAGAGTCCTGCAATGAAGTGATATACAACTACTATTTCATCATTCATAGTCCTTGTTCATACCCCGACCTGTTCATACCTCAACGTGCACAGGTCTGCAAGGGCCCTTTATAGCTGCTTGCAGCTCTAGTTATTATTATTATTTACTGTGCAGCGCTTTTCCAATTTTGAGGGCCTAAACATGCACGAAAAGTCACCAAAATTTGCACATTTGTCGGGCCCGGTGAAAAATTGGATATTTTTGTGTTTCCCAAAACAATGCAAAAAAAATGGCTCTGCAGCGCCACCTAAGGTTAAAAAAGTGCACCTGGTCCCGGCCCGTTTGACCTAGAGCTACGAAAATTTTTAGGCATATGTAGGACCTAGAGACCTACAAAAAAGTCAGCGCGAGCCATGTGCTCAGATGTACAGAAAAAGAGTTATGAATTTTTGAATGTGCATTTTTGGCCCATTTTTGCACGTTTGCAGGTCCCAAACTGCTCCTTGTTTCTCCTAAACGCTTTACTCAATCACCTTCAAATTTGCTGTGGTCCATATTCACACATAGGGGCACAAGTGGGCAAAATTTGGTGCAGATCCGCTGACATATATGATAGGGGCGTGGCTTCAAATTATGTGTTCAATTTTTCCTTCGCCAAGAGGGACATAAACCTTAATAACTTTGATGTACTAGCTTAAAAAAAACTAAAACTTCATAGACACATGGAAACTTATGTCTTCAACACCTTTGAAAAAAGTTTTTTTAAATACCATCTAGCGCCGCCTAGTGGTTGATTAAAATGTCATTTTTTACACTTTCATGTATTGTGCTCAGTCTGTTTGAGTAAAACAAATGAACATTGGTCAGAATATCATTAAGACATGGAATATTAAGGTTTTAAAATTTTACGACTTTTTGATAATGGGCGTAGTCTGCACGCCACATCAAAGTCAGATGACTCGCCAAAACGAAAAAAGTGGCTGTAATTGGCCCCAAAATGGCCTTATGAGTGGAAAATAGCCTCTCACTCCCGGCCCGTTTGACCTAAAGCTACAAAAATTTGTAGCCTTATGTAAGACCTCGAGCACTACAAAAAAGTCAGCGCGAGCCATATGCTCAGATGTACAGAAAGAGAGTTATGAATTTTTGAATGTGCACTTTTGGCCCGTTTTTGCTCATTTGCAGGTCCCGAACTGCTCCTTTTTTCTCCCAAACGCTTGACCCGATCGACTTCAAATTTGCTGTGATGTTTTATCTGACTGTCAGGCACAATTGTTCAAATTTTTGTGACGATCCGCAATCAAATATGTTGGGGGCGGGGCTTTATATTATGCCTTTGATGATTACTTTGCCACATGTGAAACAAACCTTTATAACTCAGCTTTACAAGCTTAGAAAAATCTGAAACTTCACAGACACATGGAGACTCAAGCCCTTAACACAAGTGTTTAAAAAAAACTTCAATATCTTGTGAGGCCATCTAGTGGCAAACAAAAATGTCAGTCTGATGTCTCGCCAAAACGAACAAAGTTGCTGTGTTTGGTCCCAGATGGTCTTATCTTGTCTAAACTTCATATATTTGATGGGTTTCCAATGCGGAATACACCTTTCAACATATTTTTTGTTATAGTGCGAGCGCCACCTAATGGCAGCCAAAAATATAGCATTTTTTAAACGTTTTTATGTGTTTAGCTGAGCCCTTTGAAGTAATATCGCTGAAATTAAGTCTGAAAATTCTCTAGACAGCCCTGCTAATCTCCACCAAATTTTACGAAGTTTCGATAATGGGCATGGCCTCTACGACCATTTTCATTCCGAAGCTTTATCTGTCCAGTAAAAGTTGCTGTAACTTGACCCAGATGATCTGATCTTCTCACAATTTCACACATTGGATGAAAATATTCTCCTGAACATATCGACAAAAATATATTCCAGTTTAAAGCTAGCGCCACCTAGTGGCTGCAAAAAAAGTCATTAGTCGAAAGATTACAGTCAATCCTGTTTGGTTTGACCTACAGCTATGAAACTTTGTAGGCAAATGAAGGACTGCAAGATCTACAAAAAAGTTAATAGAAGTGATGTGCTGGGATGTACAGAAAAATTGTTATGAATTATTTTAATGTGCAGTTTTGTCCCATTCTTAGACATTAGCTGGTCTCAAACTAGTGCCTTTTTCTCTTAAACGATTCACCCTATTACCTTCAACTTTGGCATGAATCATTATCCAACTGAGGGGCACACATAGGCCAAATATCATGAAGATCTCTTGACATAAAAGATGGGGGCGGAGCTTCAAATTATGTTTAATATTTCCTTCGCCAAGAGTGACAAAAATCTTAACTCAGCTGTGACAGCTTCAAACCATCTGAAACTTTCCTGGGACTTTAAAAGTCATGCAATAATACAGCTATATGATAAACTTTCAAATGATTTACAGCGCCACCCAGTGGCGGACAAAAATCTCATTTTTTATACTTTTATGTACTGTGAAATGCCTGTTTGACTAAATGAACTCAAAAATGGTCAGAAAAGCTATGACACACTGGAACATTAAGGTTCTCAACTTTTATGACTTTTCAATAAAGGGCGTGGCCTCTATGCCAACTCAAAGTCTGTTGTCTCGCCAAAACGGTAAAAGTTGCTGTAATTGGACTTAGATGATCTGATGTTTGCAAAACTTCATATATGGGATGGGAGTCCAATGTGAAACACACCTACAAGCCTTTTTTTTATCATAGTACGAGCGCCACCTAATGGCAGCAAAAAATTTAGCAAATCCTTAATGTTTTTATGTACTCTGCTGAGCCCCTTGAAGTGATATCCCTTAAATGCCTTCTGAAAAGCCAGTGGCCATGCCTTATGCCCTCCACAAATCAGTACAATGTTTCGACACTGGGTGTGGCCTATATGGCATTGAAAGTCACAAAATTGGAACAATAAAAGCTGCAGTAACTCCACACACATTGTCCCACCATGTCTAAATTTTAGATATTTGGTAATAGTCCTGCACTGAAGTGATCTACAACAAATTTTTCATCATTCATAGTCCTTGTTCATACCCTGACCTGTTCATAGCCCAACGTGCACAGGTCTGCGAGGGCCCTTTATAGCTGCTTGCAGCTCTAGTTATTATTATTATTATTATTATTATTATTATTTAGTGTGCAGAAATATATGTGTAGTGGATGATCTGAGTCTCTGGTGATAGTCCGGGCCAAATGAGTGATGGCTTTATTGTTTGGTTGACAGAGGTCCGTGATGGGCTGGTTAATGATTTTGGATGCTGTGTGTGACCTTGGTGAGCTTGTTTCTGTGGGTAAAGGAGAGCATGTTGATGATCTGGCTGGCTAAGTAGTAGTCCCAGCGCTTTCACAGCAATGTCGTGTCACATGATGTTGAAAGTGGCGACGTGTATGTTTGAAGTCTGTAAATATGTGTGTATCTAAGAGTGCCCTTGAGTTGCCAGCCCAGTCCAGCAAATAGTCTTAAGGCCACCTGATCGGAGGGAGAGGAAAGAGTGTCGTATATCAAGAACTTTTTGGGAGAGTCCTAATAGTGACTGTTTTGGAAGCAGGCCAATAAAGTAGATAGTTTAAATGTTTAAACAACAATGCAAATTTTTATTGGGTACACTATGACACATCACATCTTATATAAACATTATTCAGATGAAATGTTAGTCTTTTGTTTTGTGTCTGCTTTATGCTGCGTGCACACCTAACACGAACGAGGCGAAATAGCGTTGAGTTTTGTATTATAGTCAATGGAGTTCGTGCGACTGGGTGCGATGGCGCGTCAGGCGACTCGAATGGAGCAACGCGAATGGCCGCGCGCAGTCACGAGAGGTGAAATTTCGCCTTTTGCGTGAAGTTTATATTTTTTAACTTTTTTCGCGTTTTGCGTCACGACAGCCAATCAACTTCGGGAACATTCAACATCTCAAGCAGGGGGCAGCAACGAATCATGGCGGCTGCTTTGCGGTCACCGAGAGCTGTCCAACACGACCAGCTGAGCTTTCAATACAAAACGAAGCCAAGCAAGAGCAATCACCTGGCTTGTATAAAGGCAGAAGCGAGAACGTGGGACAACTGGTATGTGCAGCGTTTGCTTCCTTTTTTAACAGCTGAAGAACCGTAGTTAATGTGCTAAGCTAACGATAGTGCAGCATTGTCAGCTCAGTATTTAGCACGGTATTGGCCACTTGATTGCGACATTGAAACTTTTTTTTTTTTTTTGGCAGACGAGTATTGCCGTAAAGCGAGGGACACGCAGTGAAAAAAAAAGAATAAAGGTGCTGCCGGTGAAAATAATGGCTCTGCCACATACCAGAAAAGTGAAAGCTCTTAGCAATGCTCTTCTTTCCGGGTCTACCGTAAAGTGCACAGCAAGTTCGCTCCACTCCCCTCTCCTCTCTTCGCATGACAAAAAAGTGGACAAAAAGTACAACAGCAACAGAAAGCCCCGCGAATGAGCCTTGCAACTCGAATTTTCGTGTTCGGTGTGCACGCAGCATTACAGTTAAGATGCAACTCTTGAGTAAAAACTGTCTGTTGGAGAACTGAAAAAGAAATCACAACCCCTATTGTTGTATGAGAGTCTGTGACTTCTTAAAAGCTAGTAAAAATGTACAAAGTACTATAAAAATCATGTTTTACTAAGTCTACGTGTTTCAACTGTGTTTAACCCTTAGATGCACGAGTGACTGAACCGTACACTTTCATAAGAGGGTCAAAAATGACCCATATTAGAATCAGTACATTTTTATGCCATTGTTGTCATTTTGGTGAAGAATAATCACTTGTATAATATTTAGTATTATATTTAGGACCATGCAAGAATGATTTCATGTTTTCATGAAGTATCATTATTTTTAACTTTTTAACGTTTTTGAAAAATTACCAAGAATAGCAATAGAAAAATGTGAACATCCATTGTGTGTGTGTGCTAAATACTGTACTGTCAGTGCTGTACTATCGTTAGCTCAGCACAGTAACTACGGTTCAACAGCTGTTAAAAAAGGAAGCAAACGCTGCACAAACCAGTTGTCCCAAGTTCTCCCTTCTGCCTTTCTACAAGCCAGGTGAGTGCTCTTGCTTGGCTCCAATTTGTATTGAAAGCTCAGCTGGATAACTCCCGGTGACCACAAAGCAGCCGCCATGATTCGTTCCTGCCCCCTGCTTGAAACGTTGAACATTCAGCTGACTGGCTGACGTGACGCGGCAAAAGGTCAATTTTTTTAACTTCTCACGTCATGCGTAATTATGCACCGCGCGTCGCTCCATCGCGTCGTCGCTAGACGCGTCATCTCGCCCGTCGCGCGAACTCCATTGACAATACAAAAACGTACGCTCTTCCCACACACCCGCATTCCACTCGCCATGCCCCACCATGACAGTTTCCCCGTCAATATGAATTGGATAATTCATCGGCCCAAGGTCAAAATGCATTTGAAGTGTTTCAGAGGGTTCAAACTATTACGTGAAAATCTGCGATATAGAGACAATACAAAAATGTTATATATGGTCGCTATGCATCACAAATTTTCACGCATATCCCTTGTGATTAACAGGGTTTCACCTTACTTCCTACTTACTCTGTGACTGCGAGGGACAGGGTTGTGTCAGTAGTTGCTTGGCAGATTGGAGGCCCTCCAGTTCACAGACCATGGAGTCCAGAACAAAGAGCTGACGCCACACGACTTTCTGCACGCGGCGCCTGTCCTGCATACACATACACGTACGCATATCACAAACATGCACATACACGAAATGGATGTGTGTATTGGTGAGAAGAAAAATATCAAAACCTGGAAGAAGAGGAGTTTTTCTCCTGCAGGGTTCATCTCCTCTTCTTTGTCACAAGCTGCTGGAAGAATGGTGTCACAGTGCTGCAACACACTACACACAAGTGATGCCAACTTCGCAACTTCTTGCTAAATGTGGTGGTTTTCCAACGGATCTTGGTGACTTCTTTGTGAAGAGCAAAACTGTTTTTCCAATTTACTATATAGCTTTGAATATACCATGAATACATTCAAGCACATTATTACTACAGGGTATCTGCACATATCTTAGCAGCAAATTTAAAGACTTTTAAGACCTTTTCAAGTCCACTGAGAGGAAAATTTAGGAGCTTAAGACTCATCAGATGGACACAAATCAGGAGCTGACTTTCCATCCTGACGTGGTTAAGTGGATGTATAAACTGTATATGTACATGTATTTCAGGTAATTTCTAAATTTTGGGCCCACATAGGAATTACAAAAAAAAAGACATAGAACAGTCCTAAAACATTAATCTGTCATCCCTTTTCTAAATGATGAATAAATGCAAGTATATTCAATAATCTATGTATAGAGGGTTTTCACTGACATCACATTGTGGGGAGTAACCGGGATGCGCCGCCATTATGGAGGTACTCGACAAATGGAGTGCAATGCCATCATGTGTATCTTGGACAGATTAAATAAAATTATCAGTCGAAAAAAAAAAAAAAAACCCTTAGCAAAACCTGTCGCTGATGCGAAGGCATACATTGACTCAAAACACAAGAGAAAGCCCGGTATGTAGAAAAATTACAGTTTATCGGGGGTGTCGGTCCATATGAGTTGGCTGACTCATTCTGGATAAACGACGATCTGGCTATTCTTCCCACAATTACATATCCAGATATAGTCAACTACTTGTTTTTTTTTCACCAAGCCCATACACACAGCTCTTAAAGATCTTAAATCCTACAAAGGTTTGGAGGCTTACAACCAGATGGTGTGTGGATGGGTGAAGGAGACGCAACATTTTCAGAAGAATCAGAACAATTTAACTTATTTATGCAACATGTGGTAGCTTGATAATAAGAATTATGCCAATGTTTCTTTATGTCATACCAAAGTCCCTTACATTAAAATAAGCAAACAGTCAGAAAAACACCACAAACAATAAATAAACATTTTTACAAGTTACTGTTACAATGTCATCATTGCATTGCAAACTTTGTTATTAGTTGCTTGCAATCAATATTTTCTTAACTGGAAAAAAAATGAGCGGAACAAATTCGGATGTTGTCCGGATTTTCTCCCCTCAGATCCTGGTTGAGCTTTGCCAACCACAGGTGTCTCCTTTCCTCCGATAATTTCTGGCATTGCTCTCCCTGATTTTTGATCACTTTTGGAAGCCTGTAATAGTCTAAATGTTTTTCTCGGTCTGCCCAATTTGTGCAACCCGAAACAGGGCAATTATTGACCATTTTTCCGAACGATGTTGCAGATATATGTAGTGCCCATGCAGTGTTATGGTACCGAGTAACTCCAAGATGGCTTCTTCCAGGTTTATGACATAGCTGATGACGCACCGTAAAAACCATCTATAGACCTACTGGATTATGACCAAGACAGTTGTTAAAAAGACATTCTTTTATTATTCACCTTGCTTCATGAACGTTTTCTACTTTTATCAGCCATTCCTGATACCTCTCGTCCTCCAACCGTCATTTAACACACACTTTCCCATCGCAAATTGACTGTCACTCTGCTGCTTGAAAACTAGGCTAACCAAACGTAATGCATTGCATTCCTCTTCAGTCACTAAATGATGCAAGTTGCAAGCACGTAGCTTGAGGTGCTGTCCACAGATGGTGCGGTGGTTAAAATGAAAATCAAGCACGAGACCAGACGGATCGGAAAGACATGAAATTTAAGACCTTAACGCTAAAATTCAAGACATTTTAAGACCTTGAAAGTCAAAATAAATATTTCAGACTTTTTAAGGACCCGCGGGGACCCTGTACTAGTAACTCCCATTCAATTCAAAAGTAAAGATGAGTACAGTAAATCAAAATTCTTAAAATGAATAAGCAAAGTGAAGAAAGTTAATTTATTTACAAATCAGCAATCTTGCTCGGGCATTGTGTCAGCTTAGACACTGTGCATCACCTATGTTGAATTCACTATTTAGTGACTGAGTTGATTGCTGTTTGCTAAAATAATTTAGCAAACACGTTTTCAATGGGTAATAATCATCTGTAAATGCATGATTTAATGCCAAACCAAAACGTTATATCAACCGTGAAAGCCTGTTGTTGAATGTTATTGTATGACTGCTTGTTACTGTAATATCCTTGTTTGTTTGTTGCTGACAAAGGACAATAGAAGAAGTGTGCTTGATGTCCGCGCCTTTTATGTATTCCCTTCTCTCTGCACTTGACTCTTATGGAGAGCAGTTTGTTCATGTGTGATGTTGAAATAAAGTGCACCAGTGCCTTATAACTGTGAAGTTGTTTGTCGTGTTAGAGGGTTCATCCGCTGTGGCCAGGCAAAAGGATATAAGCTTGGTTGATGACATAACCATAGATTTTAACACCTGTAAAGAGTAAAACTGAGGCTGCTAAAGAAGTTTATAACATGTGCATTATGTTCTTGTTTCTACTTTTTATATATCATATCTCCTAATAGTTTGCATAGTTTACTCAAAGTTCAAATCCAATGTAGATGCCAAAGGTAATGCAAATCATTGCTATTGACAAGTTTAAGAAATTAAACTTTTTGATGAAGTGCCAAACTACTGAATGTTGAAATAATAAAAGAGACAAATAAAGATGTTGCTTGAGGATTGGATTAAATTTTGTGGGCAATGGTTGCTTTAAATTTGAGTCGAGAGCTAACTATTTCAATGTGATGCCCTATAAATATGTAATAATGCAAAACATAACACTAAATACACATTCCTCTTGCTCGCTCTCGAGCGAATTTATAGATGTGACTCCAGAGAACAGATTGAACATCTCAAAATTACCAAAACTTTCCAGAGCACAAAACAGAAGTGGACTTCTATTCTTTAGGACTCCTGAAGTGAATGACGAAGACAATTTTGGCTGGCTGCCATCAACAGAATCTGCTTGACCCAAGTAAAATGTTTCCCGTTCAACTACAATCGCTCTTAGTTTGTTTTATGTTATTATCTTCATGAAACAAAAACACACACACAGCATACATCAGCATGGAACAATTGTCGTCAATTGTCATGCAATCATTACACTGGGAAATGTTTGTATTCTTTCTTTAAAGGGACACTGTGTAAGATTTAGACCGTTATTTATTTATTTTAATTAAAAAGGAATCAATTAAATCAGAGGCCTCCAACCTTTTGATCACCGCAGACCGGTCAACGCCTTAGATTTATATTGGAGGGGGGGTATGAACTGTTATGATACGTGCACACCAAACGCCGAATCATTCGCCGAATCGCTGCGCTCATTTGCGGGGCTTTATGTTGATGTTGTACTTTTTGTCCATTTTTTTATCTTTACGGTAGATCCGGAAAGAAGAGCATTGCTTTCACTTTTCTGGGATGTGACAGAGCCAATATTTTCACCGACAGCACCTATTTTCTTTTTGGCAATACTCGCCTGTCAAAAAATAAAAGTTTCAATGTTGCAATCAAGTGGCCGAGACCATGCTAAATATTGTGCTGACAATGCTGCGCTATCGTTAGCTTAGCACAGTAACTACAGTTCAACAGCTGTTAAGTGAAGCAAACGCTGCACATACCAGTTGTCCCAAGTTCTCGCTTCCGCCTTTCTACAAGCCAGGTGAGTGCTCTTGCTTGATCTGTTTTGTATTGAAAGCTCAGCTGGCCGTGTTGGATCGCTCCCGGTGACCGCAAAGCTGGCGCCATGATTCTTTCCTGCCCCCTGCGTGAACCGTTGAATGTCCCCGAAGTTAATTGGCTGTCGCGACGCGAAAAGCGGAAAAAGTAAAAAAAAAAAAATTAATTTCACGTGAAATTTCGCTTCTCATGACCGTGCGTGGCCATTCACGTCGCTCCATTCGCGTCCATTGCGTCGCCCGACGTGCATTCACGCAGTCACGCAAACTCCATTGACTACAATACAAAACTCTCCACTTTTTCGCCTCGTTCGCGTTTGGTGTGCACGTACAGTTAAACTAAATCATCTCCAAAACATTATTTCAGGTTCAGCCGACGGAAAATGCCTTTGGGATTGAATGAATTAAGCAGGCATCAACATGCACTGCCTAATGTAAAAAGAAATGTTCTTGTTTTGTTTTTTTTGTATTTGCTTTTTTTTTCTCTGGCAGGATTTAGCACTTTTATTTAATGACACATCGCGTGCAGCTAATTCACTGCACTGAAGCATATTTCTATTTTATATTGTGCGTTATTTTGTACAATCCTTTGATCTTTGGATTAAAGACATTTCACATCAAAGGTAAAGAAGAAACTAGAGAGCTGAAATTTCAATTAGCTGGTGAAAACATGTTAACGTTCAACATGGCACGACCATTTAGTTATCAAACTACCAGAAGGATGCCATCCCTTGGCTAAAATACTTTAAGGATGATATGAAAAAATGACTTTAAAATGGTCAAAATACGGCACATGGGTTAAAGTCAGGTTTTCTCAGCGGATCTGGTGTCACAACATTTTTGGTCCAGTGGCGCGCCCTAGTGGCCTGGCTCACTTCCATTGTGAAAACGTCAACATGCAACATTTTTCTTCAGAAGTTGTTTTCCATTCGGTGTCTGTTTCCGTTTTGGGAAAAGTGTGATATCATTTGTTGTTTTGCTTTCACTTTTTTGTGAACGCAGCATGTAGTACTTGCAGTGTTTCTTTTATTGGGTTTGCATTTTTATTTGCAGTTGTTATTTTTTTGTATTTGCAGTCCTTTTTTCTTTCGTTTGTTTACTTCATTCATGTTTTGTTCATATTCTGTCATTTGCAGCAATTTGCCCAAGTCGGCCACCGTATGAACCACACTGAACTAGTTGCCAGACAATTACAGAAAAACATTCACACAAACAAACACACTTGATGACAATTTAGAGTGCCCAATATACTTAGCTAGAACGAGTAACTGGAGACCCCCCCCCCCCCCATTTTTTTTTTACAAATATATATATAGTATATATGCTATACTGTACACATATATATATATATATATATATATATATATATATATATATATATATATATATATATATATATATATATATATATATATATAGATATATATATATATACACACACACACACACACACACACACACACACACACACACACACAGTTTAGGGAAAAAAGGGACAAACCACTGAAAAAGTCTGAATCAACCCCACAACCTTGGGGCTGTGGAGCAGACGTGCTCAAAAATGTTTCACTCATGTGTAATTTCCTAATGTATTTAAATAATGTCATGTTTTAGGATGATTGAAGATCGATATAAGTCACGCTGGGCAAAACATTCTGGTTACCAAGATAGTAGTCTATAGCGTTTGTTTTGTCATTCGGTCGGAAGCCTCTCCAAGGAGGGTTTGGGTGCGAGATTGTGTCCACTGCGGAGTGGAGGAAAGACTGATGGCTGATCGGATTAGATAAACAATGTTGGCTGCCTGGAAACGTGTATCGGTGACTATTCGATCAGAGGGCATCAGACATGTAAACAGATGTTACGCCACAATGTTATGCATGGCGTTATTCATTGTATCACTTACTACTCATTTAAAATTTTCATGTTTGTAAGAAGATGGAGCAAAAGTCGCTCATGTAGCTGTGACGAGAAACACTGCACAGTTGGGATGAAAAGATTGTCTTGATGTCTTGAAATACACTTTGGAGTAAAAGATTTCTGCATGAACTGTTATATTTCAACGGTTACATAATGCTTACTTTTTTTCGTAGAGTTGCATCTACGTTCACTTATGTAAGATCATAAACCAACAACCAATGAATAATGTTTACGTTTTACATGTTTTGTAAAACAACTGCTACGTGAATTGCCTAGAGAAATTAATATTAATAGTTAAACTTACTTTCGAATGGCTATCATTTCCGCTGTCTTGTCCGACATGTTTGTTTTCAAATCCCCCGCGCGATAGAATTGGTCGCTTTTTGATGACGCCAGCATCACTCTCAGTTATGTCTTGTTTTAACCCTTAGATTCATAAGTGTCAAAAATGACCCGGTGAGGTTGTTTTAATGAAATATCTTTGTAATGAAAAATCGTTATCATTTAATCTTCCCGGTATTCCTCAAAATACATGTTTTTGATATAATTCCGTTTACATTTTTGACATGCCTTTTATACATTTTAAGAAATTGTAGTTTTTGTATAACTACCCCAAGTTTCCATAAGTGGGTCAAAAATGACATGCATTTTCTATGGAATCCAATGGGAAACTTTGATTCTTATCAACTGTGGCTGTCAGGAATAAATTAACTGTGGACCAAACAGACTATATCAAAAGTGTCACCCCTCAGGAAGAGTATTTTACACAACAAGAGCAGATACGTGTAAGTATTATCTTCATATAATATTGTATGTGTGTCTTTCAAGACTGTTATTATTGTTTATCAAAAACTACCCGATGTTGTAACAGGCTAACACTAGCTAGGGTTAGGGTTAACCCTTACCCTAAAAGTAAATTACCCAGCAATAGAACAATGTGATCCATCGTGTATGTTTGTTAGAATGTGTGTTTGTATATGTGTAACTGTCCAGTCATTGACAGTTCCTCTTTTCCCTTTTTTTTCTTGTCTCATCACTGTATGCTGTTCAGACAAATTACCTGTTTCTGGCTGTGATCATTGCACACAGGTAGAGTGCTACTTGAGGGTTAGGCATGCCCTAACCCTAAGATAGCCAACATTACTATATGTATTGTGTGTGCGTGCATGTGTGTGTGTGCGTGCGTAAGGGAGAGTGTATTCATTTATATAACTACATATTGATCTATTGAAAACACTACTCATCCAAGGTGTCATGGCTGCTAGATACACAATTGAAAAGGGCCTACAGATGCTGGATGATGAAGAGGCAATAAAAGGGTTGGACTCCGAGTCTGAAATTTCTGATGATGTGGACACAGACTATTGGGTCAAAGGATCAGTGCCATTTTTTTTGTTCCTCTAGAACTGACTCAACGGACGAAATAAACTTTGTAATTTGAGAAAATTAAAGATCAAATAATATTATAAAATCAATTCAATGGCCACTGTAGAGGCTTCTGGCGTTTCCATGAGCTGCACGCAAAGCTGGAAAAGGCGTCTCCAGAGTTGCCTCGAGCGATGGCACATGAGAAGCCACGAGCTGTCGTTCATTGTGCTGCAAGCAAAGCCCGACGGGCACTCCCTCTTGTAATTTGGAGACGCCCTGTGAAGGTTGGCAAAGAAATACCGTTCATTCGCCGGAAGAGAGCGATGTTGTATTGAAACATAACCTAATTTTGTTCTGTTCGATTTCTATATTTTGTATTTCGGTTGAAATGGCTACATATTATTTCTAAGTCCACGGGAGCAATAGTGTTAATTTATGGATGGTTTTCAATCCGTCAACTAGCAGAGTTTATTTAGGGTCGCGAAAGGGGCTTCCGGGTAAATCATTAACGCTGCTGTCATCAAGTCAGACGTGACGGCACGCGCATATTCATTGAAGACGTAAAGTGTTTCCAGCTTTGTCTATCTTTAGCGGCCCAAAGTGATATGTATGAGTTTGGTTTATGTTTAAATGCATATTATGTTGTCCGTAGCTGACATCTGTTTTGTATGTGTCAGTTATACGGTGTGAACTGTTGCAAACAAGTGCACTCAGTAATCATCAGTACGAAGAACCTTGGTGTCTCTCCCTTTTTTTTTGGACAAAGCCGGCATACGCCCCGTCGACCAACTACCCAATGACTGCAAGCAATGGCCGACATACCAAAACATCAACTACATCAACTAAATTAAAACTAAGACGTTTATCAACACGCATAATTGTGTAAAGACGAAAACATTTACACGTATGTTAGCCCTGTTTTATTCAGCCTGTTTTTTGACGCGTTTCCACTCATTCCCAGTTCATCCGATTCACACCATTCCATTTTCATATGATCCTAATTAATTGTGCGACGACTGCTTCCATTTTCCTCATTCCCAATATTTACAGATTTCCCACAATTCCCTGTTTTCCACGGCAAAAATCCCATTGACTTAACATTGGGTGATTTTACATTTGTTAACAGCTTTCACATTTCATATTTTCAATATTTAGCTCATTCATCTCGTTTTAGGGTTAGGGTTCCCATCATTCCAGTAATTTATACATTCCAATATTTTCCCATAATTTCATATTTTTCACCCTTTAATATTTCACAATTCATTTTCAATTTCATTTTCACAATTCATTCCCAACGGGAGACTCAACATTTCACAAGTTGAGCTTTCCAATTTCACATTCCTAATATTTAACTCATTTCATTTCACCTCATATATCATTTCCACCATTCCAATAATTCATAAATATTATTTACCCATAATTCCATATTTTTCACCTTTAATTGTTCATGAATAATTCGGAATTGCAACTCTGGAGACGCCTTTTACGGCTCTGCGTGCAGCTGGTAGCAACTCTGGAGACGCCTCATCCGGCTTTTGCAAGCAGCTCATGGAAACGCCAGAGGCCTCTACCGGCCATTGCATGTCAGAACTGAAAACAAATGTGAATAAATGATAAAACAGTCCACAATAAATGAGTTACAATACCAGTACATTCAAAATACTTAAATAAAAAAATTAAACAACGAAACATATTTATAACTAGAGCTGCAAGCAGCTATAAAGGGCCCTCGCAGACCTGTGCACGTTGGGGTATGAACAGGTCGGAGTATGAACAAGGACTATGAACGATGAAAAAGTAGTTGTAGATGACTTCAGTGCAGGACTCTTACCAAATATGGTGTATTCCGCATTGGAAACCCATCAAAAATATGAAGTTTAGAAAAGATAAGACCATCTGGGACCAAACACAGCAACTTTGTTCGTTTTGGCGAGACATCAGACTGACATTTTTGTTTGCCACTAGATGGCCTCATAAGCAATTGAAGATTTGTTTAAACACTTGTGTTAAGGGCTTGAGTCTCCATGTGTCAGTGAAGTTTCAGATTTTTCTAAGCTTGTAAAGCTGAGTTATAAAGGTTTGTTTCACATGTGGCAAAGTAATCGTCAAAGGCATAATATATAGCCCCGCCCCCAACATATTTGTTGGCGGATCGTCACAAAAATTTGAACAATTGTGCCTCACAGTCAGATAAAACATCACAGCAAATTTGAAGTCGATCGGGTCAAGCGTTTGGGAGAAAAAAGGAGCAGTTCGGGGCTTGCAAATGAGCAAAAACGGGCCAAAAGTGCACATTCAAAAATTCATAACTCTCTTTCTGTACATCTGAGCATATGGCTCGCGCTGACTTTTTTGTAGGGCTCGAGGTCCTACATAAGGCTACAAATTTTTGTAGCTTTAGGTCAAACGGGCCGGGAGTGAGAGGCCATTTTCCACTCATAAGGCCATTTTGGGGCCAATTACAGCCACTTTTTTCGTTTTGGCGAGTCATCTGACTTTGAGGTGGCGTGCAGACTACGCCCATTATCGAAAAGTCGTAAAATTTTAAAACCTTAATATTCCATGTCTTAATGATATTCTGACCAGTTTTCACTTGTTTTACTCAAACAGACTGAGCACAATACATGAAAGTGTAAAAAATGACATTTTAATCAACCACTAGGCGGTGCTTGTAGGTATTTAAAAAAACTTTTTTTAAAGGTGTTAAAGTCATAAGTTTCCATGTGTCTATGAAGTTTTAGATTTTTTTAAGCTAGTACATCAAAGTTATTAAGGTTTATGTCACTCTTGGCGAAGGAAAAATTGAACACATATTTTGAAGCCACGCCCCTATCATAATTGTCAGCGGATCTGCACCAAATTTTGCCCAGTTGTGCCCCTATGTGTGAATATTGACCACAGCAAATTTGAAGGCGATTGAGTAAAGCGTTTAGGAGAAACAAGGAGCAGTTTGGGACCTGCAAACGTCCAAAAATGGGCCAAAAATGCACCTTCAAAAAATCATAACTCTTTTTCTGTACATCTGAGCACATGGCTCACGCTGACTATTTTGTAGGTCTCTAGGTCCTACATATGCCTAAAAATTTTCATAGCTCTAGGTCAAACGGGCCGGGACTAGGTGCACTTTTTCGACCTTAGGTGGCGCTGCAGAGCCATTTTTTTTGCATTGTTTTGGGAAACACAAAAATATCCAATTTTTCACCGGGCCCGACAAATGTGCAAATTTTGGTGACTTTTCGTGCATGTTTAGGCCCTCAAAAATGGAAAAGCGCTGCACAGTAAATAATAATAATAACTAGAGCTGCAAGCAGCTATAAAGGGCCCTCGCAGACCTGTGCACGTTGAGGTATGAACAGGTCGGGGTATGAACAAGGACTATGAATGATGAAATAGTAGTTGTATATCACTTCATTGCAGGACTCTTTCCAAATATGTAAAATTTAGACAAGGTGGGACAATGTGGGTGGAGTTACTGCAGCTTTTATTGTTCCAATTTTGTGACTTTCAATGCCATATAGGCCACACCCACTGTGGAAACATCGTACTGATTTGTGGAGGGCATAAGGCATGGCCACTGGCTTTTCAGAAAACATTTAAGGGATATCACTTCAAAGGGCTCAGCAGAGTACATAAAAACATGAAGGATTTGCTATATTTTTTGCTGCCACTAGGTGGCACTCGTACTATGATTAAAAAATAGGCTTGTAGGTGTGTTTCACATTGGACTCCCATCCTATATATGAAGTTTTAAAAATTTCAGATCGTCTAGATCCAATTACAGTAACTTTTTACTGTTTTTGCGAGACATCAGATTTTGAGTTGGCATAGAGGCCACACCGTTTATTGAAAAGTCATAAAAGTTCAGAACCTTAATGTTCCAATGGGTCATAGCTTTTCTGACAATTTTTGAGTTCATTTAGTCAAACAGGCATTTCACAGTAAATAAAAGTATAAAACATGAGATTTTTGTCCGCCACTGGGTGGCGCTGTAAATGATTTGAAAGTTTATCACATAGCTGTATTATTGCATGACTTTTAAAGTCCCAGGAAAGTTTCAGATGGTTTGAAGCTGTCACAGCTGAGTTAAGATTTTTGTCACTCTTGGCGAAGGAAATAGTAAGCATAATTTGAAGCTCCGCCCCCATCTTTTATGTCAAGAGATCTTCATGATATTTGGCCTATGTGTGCCCCTCAGTTGGATAATGATTCATGCCAAAGTTGAAGGTAATGGGGTGAATCGTTTAAGAGAAAAAGGCACTAGTTTGAGACCAGCTAATGTCTAAGAATGGGACAAAACTGCACATTAAAAAAATTCATAACAATTTTTCTGTACATCCCAGCACATCACTTCTATTAACTTTTTTGTAGGTCTTGCAGTCCTTCATTTGCCTACAAAGTTTCATAGCTGTAGGTCAAACCAAACAGGATTGACTGTAATCTTTCGACTAATGACATTTTTTGCAGCCACTAGGTGGCGCTAGCTTTAAACTGGAATATGTTTTTGTCGATATGTTCAGGAGAATATTTTCATCCAATGTGTGAAATTGTGAGAAGATCAGATCATCTGGGTCAAGTTACAGCAACTTTTACTGGACAGATAAAGCTTCGGAATGAAAATGGTCGTAGAGGCAACGCCCATTATCGAAACTTCATAAAATTTGGTGGAGATCAGCAGGGCTGTCTAGAGAATTTTCAGACTTAATTTCAGCTATATTACTTCAAAGGGCTCAGCTAAACACATAAAAACGTTTAAAAAATGCTATATTTTTGGCTGCCACTAGGTGGCGCTTGCACTATAACAAAAAATATGTTAATAGGTGTATTCCGCATTGGAAACCCATCAAATATATGAAGTTTAGAAAAGATAAGACTATCTGGGACCAAACACAGCAACTTTGTTCGTTTTGGCGAGACATCAGACTGACATTTTTGTTTGCCACTAGATGGCCTTATAAGCAATTGAAAATTTTTTTAAACACTTGTGTTAAGGGCTTAAGTGTCCATGTGTCTGTGAAGTTTCAGATTTTTCCAAGCTTGTAAAGCTGAGTTATAAAGGTTTGTTTCACATGTGGCAAAGTAATCATCAAAGGCATAATATAAAGCCCCGCCCCCAACATATTTGTTGGCGGATCGTCACAAAAATTTGAACAATTGTGCCTCAGAGTCAGATAAAACATCACAGCAAATTTGAAGGCGATCGGGTCAAGCGTTTGGGAGAAAAAAGGAGCAGTTCGGGACCTGTAAATGAGCAAAAATGGGCCAAAAGTGCACATTCAAAAATTCATAACTCTCTTTCTGTACATCTGAGCATATGGCTCGCGCTGACTTTTTTGTAGGGCTCGAAGTCCTACATAAGGCTACAAATTTTTGGAGCTCTAGGTCAAACGGGCCGGGAGTGAGAGGCTATTTTCCACTCATAAGGCCATTTTGGGGCCAATTACAGCCACTTTTTTCGTTTTGGCGAGTCATCTGACTTTGAGGTGGCGTGCAGACTACGCCCATTATCGAAATGTCGTAAAATTTTAAAACCTTAATATTCCATGTCTTAATGATATTCTGACCAATTTTCATTTGTTTTAGTCAAACAGACTGAGCACAATACATGAAAGTGTAAAAAATGATATTTTAATCAACCACTAGGCGGCGCTAGTAGGTATTTAAAAAAACTTTTTTTAAAGGTGTTAAAGACATAAGTTTCCATGTGTCTATGAAGTTTTAGATTTTTTTAAGCTAGTACATCAAAGTTATTAAGGTTTTTGTCCCTCTTGGCGAAGGAAAAATTGAACACATAATTTGAAGCCACGCCCCTATCATATATGTCAGCGGATCTGCACCAAATTTTGCCCAGTTGTGCCCCTATGTGTGAATATGGACCACAGCAAATTTGAAGGCGATTGAGTAAAGCGTTTAGGAGAAACAAGGAGCAGTTTGGGACCTGCAAACGTGCAAAAATGGGCCAAAAATGCACATTAAAAAATTCATAACTCTTTTTCTGTACATCTGAGCACATGGCTCGCGCTGACTTTTTTGTAGGTCTCTAGGTCCTACATATGGCTAAAAATTTTTGTAGCTCTAGGTCAAACGGGCCGGGACTAGGTGCACTTTTTCGACCTTAGGTGGCGCTGCAGAGCCATTTTTTTTGCATTGTTTTGGGAAACAGAAAAATATCCAATTTTTCACCGGGCCCGACAAATGTGCAAATTTTGGTGACTTTTCGTGCATGTTTAGGCCCTCAAAAATGGAAAAGCGCTGCACAGTAAATAATAATAATAATAAGAATAACTAGAGCTGCAAGCAGCTATAAAGGGCCCTCGCAGACCTGTGCACGTTGGGGTATGAACAGGTCGGGGTATGAACAAGGACTATGAATGATGAAAAATTAGTTGTAGATCCCTTCAGTGCAGGACTCTTACCAAATATGTAAAATTTAGACAAGGTGGGACAATGTGGGTGGAGTAACTGCAGCTTTTATTGTTCCAATTTTGTGACTTTCAATGCCATATAGGCCACACCCACTGTCGAAACATCGTACTGATTTGTGGAGGGCATAAGGCATGGCCACTGGCTTTTCAGAAAACATTTAAGGGATATCACTTCAAGGGGCTCAGCAGAGTACATAAAAACATTAAGGATTTGCTATATTTTTTGCTGCCACTAGGTGGCGCTCGTACTATGATAAAAATCAGACTTGTAGGTGTGTTTCACATTGGACTCCCATCCCATATACGAAGTTTAAAAAATACCAGATCGTCTAGGTCCAATTACAGCAACTTTTACCGTTTTCGCGAGACATGGGATTTTGAGTTGGCATAGAGGCAACGGCCTTTATTGAAAAGTCATAAAAGTTGAGAACCTTAATGTTCCAATGTGTCATAGCTTTTCTGACCATTTTTTAGTTCATTTAGTCAAACAGGCATTTCACAGTACATAAAAGTATAAAAAATGAGATTTTTGTCCGCCACTGCGTGGCGCTGTAAATGATTTGAAAGTTTATCACATAGCTAAATTATTGCATTACTTTTAAAGGGCCAGGAAAGTTTCAGATGGTTTGAAGCTGTCATAGCTGAGTTATTAAGATTTTTGTCACTCTTGGCAAAGGAAGTATTAAACATAATTTGAACCTCCGCCCCCATCTTTTATGTCAAGAGATCTTCACGATATTGGGACTATGTGTGCCCCTCAGTTGGATAATTATTCATGCCAAAGTTGAAGGTAATGGGGTGAATCGTTTAAGAGAAAAAGGCACTAGTTTGAGACCAGCTAATGTCTAAGAATGGGACAAAACTGCACATTAAAAAAAATCATAACAATTTTTCTGTACATCCTAGCACATCACTTCTATTGACTTTTTTGTAGGCCTTGCAGTCCTTCATTTGCCTACAAATTTTCATAGCTGTAGGTCAAACCAAACAGGATTGACTATAATCTTTCGACTAATGACATTTTTTGCAGCCACTAGGTGGCGCTAGCTTTAAACTGGAATATATTTTTGTCGATATGTTCAGGAGAATATTTTCATCCAATGTGTGAAATTGTGAGCAGATCAGATCATCTGGGTCAAATTACAGCAACTTTTACTGGACAGATAAAGTTTCGGAATGAAAATGGTCGTAGAGGCCACGCCCATTATCGAAACTTCGTAAAATTTGGTGGAGGTCAGCAAGGCTGTCTAGAGGCTTTTCAGACTTAATTTCAGCGATATTACTTCAAAGGGCTCAGCTAAGCACATAAAAACGTTTAAAAAATGCTATATTTTTGGCTGCCACTAGGTGGCGCTCGCACTATAACAAAAAATACGTTGATAGGTGTATTCCGCATTGGAAACCCATCAAATATACGAAGTTTAGAAAAGATAAGACTATCTGGGACCAAACACAGCAACTTTGTTCGTTTTGGCGAGACATCAGACTGACATTTTTGTTTGCCACTAGATGGCCTTATAAGCAATTGAAGATGTTTTTGAAACACTTGTGTTAAGGGCTTGAGTCTCCATGTGTCTGTGAAGTTTCAGATTTTTCCAAGCTTGTAAAGCTGAGTTATAAAGGTTTGTTTCACATGTGGCAAAGTAATCATCAAAGGCATAATATAAAGCCCCGCCCCCAACATATTTGATGGCGGATCATCACAAAAATTTGAACAATTGTGCCTCACAGTCAGATAAAACATCACAGCAAATTTGAAGTCGATCGGGTCAAGCGTTTGGGAGAAAAAAGGAGCAGTTCGGGACCTGCAAATGAGCAAAAACGGGCCAAAAGTGCACATTCAAAAATTCATAACTCTCTTTCTGTACATCTGAGCACATGGCTCGCGCTGACTTTTTTGTAGGGCTCAAGGTCCTACATAAGGCTACAAATTTTTGGATCTCTAGGTCAAACGGGCCGGGAGTGAGAGGCTATTTTCCACTCATAAGGCCATTTTGGGGCCAATTACAGCCACTTTTTTCGTTTTGGCGAGTCATCTGACTTTGAGGTGGCGTGCAGACTACGCCCATTATCGAAAAGTCGTAAAATTTTAAAACCTTAATATTCCATGTCTTAATGATATTCTGACCAATTTTCATTTGTTTTACTCAAACAGACTGAGCACAATACATGAAATTGTAAAAAATGACATTTTAATCAACCACTAGGCGGCGCTAGTAGGTATTTAAAAAAACTTTTTTTAAAGGTGTTAAAGACATAAGTTTCCATGTGTCTATGAAGTTTTAGATTTTTTTAAGCTAGTACATCAAAGTTATTAAGGTTTTTGTCCCTCTTGGCGAAGGAAAATTTGAACACATAATTTGAAGCCACGCCCCTATCATATATCTCAGCGGATCTGCACCAAATTTTGCCCACTTGTGCCCCTATGTGTGAATATGGACCACAGGAAATTTGAAGGCGATTGAGTAAAGCGTTTAGGAGAAACAAGGAGCAGTTTGGGACCTGCAAACGTGCAAAAATGGGCCAAAAATGCACATTCAAAAATTCATAACTCTTTTTCTGTACATCTGAGCACATGGCTCACGCTGACTTTTTTGTAGGTCTCTAGGTCCTACATATGCCTAAAAATTTTCGTAGCTCTAGGTCAAACGGGCCGGGACCAGGTGCACTTTTTCAACCTTAGGTGGCGCTGCAGAGCCATTTTTTTTGCATTGTTTTGGGAAACACAAAAATATCCAATTTTTCACCGGGCCCGACAAATGTGCAAATTTTGGTGACTTTTCGTGCATGTTTAGGCCCTCAAAAATGGAAAAGCGCTGCACAGTAAATAATAATAATAATAATAATAATAATAATAATAATAATCCGGAGAAAAACAAGAGGGCTCTCGCAGCGGTAGCTGCTCGGGCCCTAATAATCTGGAGAAAAACAAGAGGGCTCTCGCAGCGGTAGCTGCTCGGGCCCTAATAATAATAATAATCTGGAGAAAAACAAGAGGGCTCTCGCAGCGGTAGCTGCTCGGGCCCTAACTAGAGCTGCAAGCAGCTATAAAGGGCCCTCGCAGACCTGTGCACGTTGGGGTATGAACAGGTCGGGGTATGAACAAGGACTATGAATGATGAAAAATTAGTTGTAGATCCCTTCAGTGCAGGACTATTACCAAATATGTAAAATTTAGACAAGGTGGGACAATGTGGGTGGAGTTACTGCAGCTTTTATTGTTCCAATTTTGTGACTTTCAATGCCATATACGCCACAGCCACTGTCGAAACATCGTACTGATTTGTGGAGGGCATAAGGCATGGCCACTGGCTTTTCAGAAAACATTTAAGGGATATCACTTCAAGGGGCTCAGCAGCGTACATAAAAACGTTAAGGATTTGCTATATTTTGTGCTGCCATTAGGTGGCGCTCGTACTATGATAAAAAATAGGCACCTAGGTGTGTTTCACATTGGACTCCCGTCCCATATATGAAGTTTTGCAAACATCAGATCATCTAGGTCCAATTACAGCAACTTTTACCGTTTTGGGGAGACATCAGACTTTGAGTTTGCATAGAGGCCACGCCCTTTAATGAAAAGTCATAAAAGTTGAGAACCTTAATGTTCCAATGTGTCATAGCTTTTCTGACCATTATTTAGTTCATTTAGTCAAACAGGCATTTCACAGTACATTAAAGTATAAAAAATGAGATTTTTGTCTGCCACTGGGTGGCGCTGTAAATGATTTGAAAGTTTATCACATAGCTGTATTATTGCATTACTTTTAAAGGCCCAGAATAGTTTCAGATGGTTTGAAGCTGTCATAGCTGAGTTATTAAGATTTTTGTCACTCTTGGCGAAGGAAGTATTAAACATAATTTGAAGCTCCGCCCGCATCTTTTATGTCAAGAGATCTTCACGATATTTGGACTATGTGTGCCCCTCAGTTGGATAATGATTCATGCCAAAGTTGAAGGTAATGGGGTGAATCCTTTAAGAGAAAAAGACACTAGTTTGAGACCAGCTAACGTCTAAGAATGGGACAAAACTGCACATTAAAAAAATTCATAACAATTTTTCTGTACATCCTAGCACATTTTTTCTATGGACTTTTTTGTAGGTCTTACAGTCCTTCATTTGCCTACAAAGTTTCATAGCTGTAGGTCAAACCAAACAGGATTGTTTGTAATCTTTCGACTAATGACATTTTTTGCAGCCACTAGGTGGCGCTAGCTTTAAACTGGAATATATTTTTGTCGATATGTTCAGGAGAATATTTTCATGCAATGTGTGAAATTGTGAGAAGATCAGATCATCTGGGTCAAATTACAGCAAATTTTACTGGACAGATAAAGCTTTGGAATGAAAATGGTCGTAGAGGCCACGCCCATTATCGAAACTTCGTAAAATTTGGTGGAGGTCAGCAGGGCTGTCTAGAGGCTTTTCAGACTTAATTTCAGCGATATTACTTCAAAGGGCTCAGCTAAACACATAAAAAAGTTTAAAAAATGCTATATTTTTGGCTGCCACTAGGTGGCGCTCGTACTATGACAAAAAATACGTTGATAGGTGTAAACTGCATTGAAAACCCATCAAATATATGAAGTTTAGAAAAGAATAGACCATCTGGGTCCAAATACAGCAACTTTGTTCGTTTTGGCCAGACATCAGACTGACATTTTTGTTTGCCACTAGATGGCCTTATAAGCAATTGAAGATTTTTTTAAACACTTGTGTTAAGGACTTGAGTCTCCATGTGTCTGTGAAGTTTCAGATTTTTCTAAGCTTGTAAAGCTGAGTTATAAAGGTTTGTTTCACATGTGGCAAAGTAATCATCAAAGGCATAATATAAAGCCCCGCCCCCAACATATTTGATGGCGGATCATCACAAAAATTTGAACAATTGTGCCTCACAGTCAGATAAAACATCACAGCAAATTTGAAGTCGATCGGGTCAAGCGTTTGGGAGAAAAAAGGAGCAGTTCGGGACCTGCAAATGAGCAAAAACGGGCCAAAAGTGCACATTCAAAAATTCATAACTCTCTTTCTGTACATCTGAGCACATGGCTCGCGCTGACTTTTTTGTAGGGCTCGAGGTCCTACATAAGGCTACAAATTTTTGGAGCTCTAGGTCAAACGGGCCGGGAGTGAGAGGCTATTTTCCACTCATAAGGCCATTTTGGGGCCAATTACAGACACTTTTTTCGTTTTGGCGAGTCATCTGACTTTGAAGTGGCGTGCAGACCACGCCCATTATCGAAAAGTCAAAAAATTTAAAAATCTTAATATTCCATGTCTTAATGATATTCTGACCAATTTTCACTTGTTTTACTCACAGACTGAGCACAATACATGAAAGTGTAAAAAATGACATTTTAATCAACCACTAGGCGGCGCTAGTAGGTATTTAAAAAAACTTTTTTTAAAAGTGTTAAAGACATAAGTTTCCATGTGTCTATGAAGTTTTAGATTTTTTTAAGCTAGTACATCAAAGTTATTAAGGTTTATGTCTCTCTCGGCGAAGGAAAAATTGAACATATAATTTGAAGCCACGCCCCTATCATATATGTCAGCGGATCTGCACCAAATTTTGCCCACTTGTGCCCCTATGTGTGAATATGGACCACAGCAAATTTGAAGGTGATTGAGTAAAGCGTTTAGGAGAAACAAGGAGCAGTTTGGGACCTACAAACGTGCAAAAATGGGCCAAAAATGCACATTCAAAAATTCATAACTCTTTTTCTGTACATCTGAGCACATGGCTCGCGCTGACTTTTTTGTAGGTCTCTAGGTCCTACATATGCCAAAAAATTTTCGTAGCTCTAGGTCAAACGGGCCGGGAGCAGGTGCACTTTTTCGACCTTAGGTGGCGCTGCAGAGCCATTTTTTTTGCATTGTTTTGGGAAACACAAAAATATCCAATTTTTTACCGGGCCCGACAAATGTGCAAATTTTGGTGACTTTTCGTGCATGTTTAGGCCCTCAAAAATGGAAAAGCGCTGCACAGTAAATAATAATAATAATAAGAATAAGAATAAGAATAAGAATCTGGAGAAAAACAAGAGGGCTCTCGCAGCGGTAGCTGCTCGGGCCCTAATAATAATCTGGAGAAAAACAAGAGGGCTCTCGCAGCGGTAGCTGCTCAGGCCCTAATAATAACTAGAGCTGCAAGCAGCTATAAAGGGCCCTCGCAGACCTGTGCACGTTGGGGTATGAACAGGTCGGGGTATGAACAAGGACTATGAACGATGAAAAAGTAGTTGTAGATGACTTCAGTGCAGGACTCTTACCAAATATGTAAAATTTAGACAAGGTGGGACAATGTGGGTGGAGTTACTGCAGCTTTTATTGTTCCAATTTTGTGACTTTCAATGCCATATAGGCCACAGCCACTGTCGAAACATCGTACTGATTTGTGGAGGGCATAAGGCATGGCCACTGGCTTTTCAGAAAACATTTAAGGGATATCACTTCAAGGGGCTCAGCAGAGTACATAAAAACATTAAGGATTTTCTATATTTTTTGCTGCCTTTAGGTGGCGCTCGTACTATGATAAAAAATAGGCTCCTAGGTGTGTTTCACATTGGACTCCGGTCCCATATATAAAGTTTTGCAAACATCAGATCATCTAGGTCCAATTACAGCAACTTTTACCGTTTTGGGGAGACATCAGACTTTGAGTTTGCATAGAGGCCACGCCCTTTAATGAAAAGTCATAAAAGTTGAGAACCTTAATGTTCCAATGTGTCATAGCTTTTCTGACCATTTTTTAGTTCATTTAGTCAAACAGGCATTTCACAGTACATAAAAGTATAAAAAATGAGATTTTTGTCCGCCACTGGGTGGCGCTGTAAATGATTTGAAAGTTTATCACATAGCTGTATTATTGCATTACTTTTAAAGGCCCAGAAGAGTTTCAGATGGTTTGAAGCTGTCATAGCTGAGTTATTAAGATTTTTGTCACTCTTGGCGAAGGAAGTATTAAACATAATTTGAAGCTCCGGCCGCATCTTTTATGTCAAGAGATCTTCACGATATTTGGACTATGTGTGCCCCTCAGTTGGATAATGATTCATGCCAAAGTTGAAGGTAATGGGGTGAATCCTTTAAGAGAAAAAGACACTAGTTTGAGACCAGCTAACGTCTAAGAATGGGACAAAACTGCACATTAAAAAAATTCATAACAATTTTTCTGTACATCCTAGCACATTTTTTCAATGGACTTTTTTGTAGGTCTTACAGTCCTTCATTTGCCTACAAAGTTTCATAGCTGTAGGTCAAACCAAACAGGATTGTTTGTAATCTTTCGACTAATGACATTTTTTGCAGCCACTAGGTGGCGCTAGCTTTAAACTGGAATATATTTTTGTCAATATGTTCAGGAGAATATTTTCATGCAATGTGTGAAATTGTGAGAAGATCAGATCATCTGGGTCAAATTACAGCAAATTTTACTGGACAGATAAAGCTTTGGAATGAAAATGGTCGTAGAGGCCACGCCCATTATCGAAACTTCGTAAAATTTGGTGGAGGTCAGCAGGGCTGTCTAGAGGCTTTTCAGACTTAATTTCAGCGATATTACTTCAAAGGGCTCAGCTAAACACATAAAAACGTTTAAAAAATGCTATATTTTTGGCTGCCACTAGGTGGCACTCGCACTATAACAAAAAATACATTGATACGTGTATTCCGCATTGGAAACTCATTAAATATATGAAGTTTAGAAAAGATAAGACTATCTGGGACCAAACACAGCAACTTTGTTCGTTTTGGCCAGACATCAGACTGACATTTTTGTTTGCCACTAGATGGCCTTATAAGCAATTGAAGATTTTTTTAAACACTTGTGTTAAGGGCTTAAGTTTCCATGTGTCTGTGAAGTTTCAGATTTTTCCAAGCTTGTAAAGCTGAGTTATAAAGGTTTGTTTCACATGTGGCAAAGTAATCCTCAAAGGCATAATATAAAGCCCCGCCCCCAACATATTTGTTGGCGGATCGTCACAAAAATTTGAACAATTGTGCCTCACCGTCAGATAAAACATCACAGCAAATTTGAAGGCGATCGGGTCAAGCGTTTGGGAGAAAAAAGGAGCAGTTCGGGACCTGCAAATGAGCAAAAACGGGCCAAAAGTGCACATTCAAAAATTCATAACTCTCTTTCTGTACATCTGAGCATATGGCTCGCGCTGACTTTTTTGTAGGGCTCGAGGCCCTACATAAGGCTACAAATTTTTGGAGCTCTAGGTCAAACGGGCCGGGAGTGAGAGGCTATTTTCCACGCATAAGGCCATTTTGGGGCCAAATACAGCCACTTTTTTCGTTTTGGCGAGTCATCTGACTTTGAGGTGGCGTGCAGACTACGCCCATTATCGAAAAGTCGTAAAATTTTAAAACCTTAATATTCCATGTCTTAATGATATTCTGACCAATTTTCATTTGTTTTACTCAAACAGACTGAGCACAATACATGAAAGTGTAAAAAATGACATTTTAATCAACCACTAGGCGGCGCTAGTAGGTATTTAAAAAAACTTTTTTTAAAGGTGTTAAAGACATAAGTTTTCATGTGTCTATGAAGTTTTAGATTTTTTTAAGCTAGTACATCAAAGTTATTAAGGTTTTTGTCCCTCTTGGCGAAGGAAAAATTGAACACATAATTTGAAGCCACGCCCCTATCATATATGTCAGCGGATCTGCACCAAATTTCGCCCACTTGTGCCCCTATGTGTGAATATGGACCACAGCAAATTTAAAGGCGATTGAGTAAAGCGTTTAGGAGATACAAGGAGCAGTTTGGGACCTGCAAACGTGCAAAAATGGGCCAAAAATGCACATTCAAAAATTCATAACTCTTTTTCTGTACATCTGAGCACATGGCTCGCGCTGACTTTTTTGTAGGTCTGTAGGTCCTACATATGTCTAAAAATTTTCGTAGCTCTAGGTCAAACGGGCCGGGACCAGGTGCACTTTTTCGACCTTAGGTGGCGCTGCAGAGCCATTTTTTTTGCATTTTTTTGGGAAACACAAAAATATCAAATTTTTCACTGGGCCTGACAAATGTGCAAATTTTGGTGACTTTTCGTGCATGTTTAGGCCCTCAAAAATGGAAAAGCGCTGCACAGTAAATAATAATAATAACTAGAGCTGCAAGCAGCTATAAAGGGCCCTCGCAGACCTGTGCACGTTGGGGTATGAACAGGTCGGGGTATGAACAAGGACTATGAACGATGAAAAAGTAGTTGTAAATGACTTCAGTGCAGGACTCTTACCAAATATGTAAAATTTACTGCAGCTTTTATTGTTCCAATTTTGTGACTTTCAATGCCATATAGGCCACACCCACTGTCGAAACATCGTACTGATTTGTGGAGGGCATAAGGCATGGCCACTGGCTTTTCAGAAAACATTTAAGGGATATCACTTCAAGGGGCTAAGCAGAGTACATAAAAACATTAAAGATTTGCTATATTTTTTGCTGCCACTAGGTGGCGCTCGTACTATGATAAAAAATAGGCACCTAGGTGTGTTTCACATTGGACTCCCATCCCATATATGAAGTTTTGCAAACATCAGATCATCTAGGTCCAATTACAGCAACTTTTACCGTTTTGGTGAGAAATCGGACTTTGAGCTGGCATACATGCCACGCCTTTTATTGAAAAATCATAAAAGTTGAGAACCTTCATTCTCCACTGTGTCATAGCTTTTCTGACCATTTTTTAGTTCATGTAGTCAAACAGACATTGCACAGTACATGAGAGTGTAAAAAATTAGATTTTTGTCCGCCACTAGGTGGCGCTGTAAATGATTTGGATGTTTATCACATAGCTGTATTGGGGCATGACTTTTAAACTCCCTGCAAGTGTTTAACTTGATTTGAAGCTGAAACAGCTGAGTTATTAAGGTTTTTGTCACTCTTGGCGAAGGAAATATTCAAAACAATTTGAAGCTCCGCCCACATCTTACAAGTCATGGGATCTTCACAATTTTTTGGAGATTTGTGCCGCTATATCTGCTAATAGTCCATGCCAACGTAGAAGTTAATCGGGTGAACCGTTTAAGAGAAAAAGGCACTAGATTTAGACCGGCTAATGTCTAAGAATGGGGCAAAATTGCACATAAAAAAAAATCATAAAAATTATTCTGTACATCTTAGCACATCACTCCTATTGATTTTTTTGTAGGTCTTACAATCCTACATATGCCTAAAAACTTTTATAGTGTTAGGTCAAACCAAACAGGAATGACTCCAATCTTTCGACTAATGACATTTTTTGCAGCCACTAGGTGGCGCTAGCTTTAAACTGGAATATATGTTTGTCGATGTCTTCAGGAATAGATTTTCATCCAATGTGTGAAATTGTGAGAAGATCAGATCATCTGGGTCAAATTACAGCAGCTTTTACTGGTCCGTTAAATTTTCGGAATGAAAATGGACGTAAAGGCCACGCCCATTATCGAAATTTTGTAAAATTTGGTGGAGGTCAGCAGGGCTGTCTAGAGGCCTGTCACACTTAATTTCAGCGATATTACTTCAAAGGGCTCAGCTAAACACGTAAAAATGTTTCAAAAATGCTATGTTTTTGGCTGCCTCTAGGTGGCGCTCGCACTATAGCAAAAAATACGTTGATAGGTGTATTCCGCATTGGAAACCCATCAAATATGTAATGTTTAGAAAAGATAAGACCATCTGGGACCAAACACAGCAACTTTGTTCGTTTTGGCGAGACATCAGACTGACATTTTTGTTTGCCACTAGATGGCCTCACAAGCAATTGAAATTTTGTTTAAACACTTGTGTTAAGGGCTTGAGTCTCCATGTGTCTGTGAAGTTTCAGATTTTTCTAAGCTTGTAAAGCTGAGTTATAAAGGTTTGTTTCACATGTGGCAAAGTAATCATCAAAGGCATAATATAAAGCCCCGCCCCCAACATATTTGTTGGCGGATCGTCACAAAAATTTGAACAATTGTGCCTCACCGTCAGATAAAACATCACAGCAAATTTGAAGGCGATCGGGTCAAGCGTTTGGGAGAAAAAAGGAGCAGTTCGGGACCTGCAAATGAGCAAAAACGGGCCAAAAGTGCACATTCAAAAATTCATAACTCTCTTTCTGTACATCTGAGCATATGGCTCGCGCTGACTTTTTTGTAGGGCTCGAGGCCCTACATAAGGCTACAAATTTTTGGAGCTCTAGGTCAAACGGGCCGGGAGTGAGAGGCTATTTTCCACGCATAAGGCCATTTTGGGGCCAAATACAGCCACTTTTTTCGTTTTGGCGAGTCATCTGACTTTGAGGTGGCGTGCAGACTACGCCCATTATCGAAAAGTCGTAAAATTTTAAAACCTTAATATTCCTTGTCTTAATGATATTCTGACCAATTTTCATTTGTTTTACTCAAACAGACTGAGCACAATACATGAAAGTGTAAAAAATGACATTTTAATCAACCACTAGGCGGCGCTAGTAGGTATTTAAAAAAACTTTTTTTAAAGGTGTTAAAGACATAAGTTTTCATGTGTCTATGAAGTTTTAGATTTTTTTAAGCTAGTACATCAAAGTTATTAAGGTTTTTGTCCCTCTTGGCGAAGGAAAAATTGAACACATAATTTGAAGCCACGCCCCTATCATATATGTCAGCGGATCTGCACCAAATTTCGCCCACTTGTGCCCCTATGTGTGAATATGGACCACAGCAAATTTAAAGGCGATTGAGTAAAGCGTTTAGGAGATACAAGGAGCAGTTTGGGACCTGCAAACGTGCAAAAATGGGCCAAAAATGCACATTCAAAAATTCATAACTCTTTTTCTGTACATCTGAGCACATGGCTCGCGCTGACTTTTTTGTAGGTCTGTAGGTCCTACATATGTCTAAAAATTTTCGTAGCTCTAGGTCAAACGGGCCGGGACCAGGTGCACTTTTTCGACCTTAGGTGGCGCTGCAGAGCCATTTTTTTTGCATTTTTTTGGGAAACACAAAAATATCAAATTTTTCACTGGGCCCGACAAATGTGCAAATTTTGGTGACTTTTCGTGCATGTTTAGGCCCTCAAAAATGGAAAAGCGCTGCACAGTAAATAATAATAATAACTAGAGCTGCAAGCAGCTATAAAGGGCCCTCGCAGACCTGTGCACGTTGGGGTATGAACAGGTCGGGGTATGAACAAGGACTATGAACGATGAAAAAGTAGTTGTAAATGACTTCAGTGCAGGACTCTTACCAAATATGTAAAATTTACTGCAGCTTTTATTGTTCCAATTTTGTGACTTTCAATGCCATATAGGCCACACCCACTGTCGAAACATCGTACTGATTTGTGGAGGGCATAAGGCATGGCCACTGGCTTTTCAGAAAACATTTAAGGGATATCACTTCAAGGGGCTAAGCAGAGTACATAAAAACATTAAAGATTTGCTATATTTTTTGCTGCCACTAGGTGGCGCTCGTACTATGATAAAAAATAGGCTTGTAGGTGTGTTTCACATTGGACTCCCATCCCATATATGAAGTTTTGCAAACATCAGATCATCTAGGTCCAATTACAGCAACTTTTACCGTTTTGGTGAGAAATCGGACTTTGAGCTGGCATACATGCCACGCCTTTTATTGAAAAATCATAAAAGTTGAGAACCTTCATTCTCCACTGTGTCATAGCTTTTCTGACCATTTTTTAGTTCATGTAGTCAAACAGACATTGCACAGTACATGAGAGTGTAAAAAATTAGATTTTTGTCCGCCACTAGGTGGCGCTGTAAATGATTTGGATGTTTATCACATAGCTGTATTGGGGCATGACTTTTAAACTCCCTGCAAGTGTTTAACTTGATTTGAAGCTGAAACAGCTGAGTTATTAAGGTTTTTGTCACTCTTGGCGAAGGAAATATTCAAAACAATTTGAAGCTCCGCCCACATCTTACAAGTCATGGGATCTTCACAATTTTTTGGAGATTTGTGCCGCTATATCTGCTAATAGTCCATGCCAACGTAGAAGTTAATCGGGTGAACCGTTTAAGAGAAAAAGGCACTAGATTTAGACCGGCTAATGTCTAAGAATGGGGCAAAATTGCACATAAAAAAAAATCATAAAAATTATTCTGTACATCTTAGCACATCACTCCTATTGATTTTTTTGTAGGTCTTACAATCCTACATATGCCTAAAAACTTTTATAGTGTTAGGTCAAACCAAACAGGAATGACTCCAATCTTTCGACTAATGACATTTTTTGCAGCCACTAGGTGGCGCTAGCTTTAAACTGGAATATATGTTTGTCGATGTCTTCAGGAATAGATTTTCATCCAATGTGTGAAATTGTGAGAAGATCAGATCATCTGGGTCAAATTACAGCAGCTTTTACTGGTCCGTTAAATTTTCGGAATGAAAATGGACGTAAAGGCCACGCCCATTATCGAAATTTTGTAAAATTTGGTGGAGGTCAGCAGGGCTGTCTAGAGGCCTGTCACACTTAATTTCAGCGATATTACTTCAAAGGGCTCAGCTAAACACGTAAAAATGTTTCAAAAATGCTATGTTTTTGGCTGCCTCTAGGTGGCGCTCGCACTATAGCAAAAAATACGTTGATAGGTGTATTCCGCATTGGAAACCCATCAAATATGTAATGTTTAGAAAAGATAAGACCACCTGGGACCAAACACAGCAACTTTGTTCGTTTTGGCGAGACATCAGACTGACATTTTTGTTTGCCACTAGATGGCCTCACAAGCAATTGAAATTTTGTTTAAACACTTGTGTTAAGGGCTTGAGTCTCCATGTGTCTGTGAAGTTTCAGATTTTTCTAAGCTTGTAAAGCTGAGTTATAAAGGTTTGTTTCACATGTGGCAAAGTAATCATCAAAGGCATAATATAAAGCCCCGCCCCCAACATATTTGTTGGCGGATCGTCACAAAAATTTGAACAATTGTGCCTCACAGTCAGATAAAACATCACAGCAAATTTGAAGTCGATCGGGTCAAGCGTTTGGGAGAAAAAAGGAGCAGTTCGGGACCTGCAAATGAGCAAAAACGGGCCAAAAGTGCACATTCAAAAATTCATAACTCTCTTTCTGTACATCTGAGCATATGGCTCGCGCTGACTTTTTTGTAGGGCTCGAGGTCCTACATAAGGCTACAAATTTTTGTAGCTTTAGGTCAAGTGGGCCGGGAGTGAGAGGCTATTTTCCACTCATAAGGCCATTTTGGGGCCAATTACAGCCACTTTTTTCGTTTTGGCGAGTCATCTGACTTTGAGGTGGCGTGCAGACTACGCCCATTATCGAAAAGTCGTAAAATTTTAAAACCTTAATATTCCATGTCTTAATGATATTCTGACCAGTTTTCACTTGTTTTACTCAAATAGACTGAGCACAATACATGAAAGTGTAAAAAATGACATTTTAATCAACCACTAGGCGGCGCTTGTAGGTATTTAAAAAACCTTTTTGTAAAGGTGTTTAAGACATAAGTGTCCATGTGTCTATGAAGTTTTAGATTTTTTTAAGCTAGTACAACAAAGTTATTAAGGTTTATGTCACTCTTGGCGAAGGAAAAATTGAACACATAATTTGAAGCCACGCCCCTATCATATATGTCAGCGGATCTGCACCAAATTTTGCCCAGTTGTGGCCCTATGTGTGAATATTGACCACAGCAAATTTGAAGGTGATTGAGTAAAGCGTTTAGGAGAAACAAAGAGCAGTTTGGGACCTGCAAACGTGCAAAAATGGGCCAAAAATGCACATTCAAAAATTCATAACTCTTTTTCTGTACATCTGAGCACATGGCTCGCGCTGACTTTTTTGTAGGTCTCTAGGTCCTACATATGCCTAAAAATTTTCGTAGCTCTAGGTCAAACGGGCCGGGACCAGGTGCACTTTTTCAACCTTAGGTGGCGCTGCAGAGCCATTTTTTTTGCATTGTTTTGGGAAACACAAAATTATCCAATTTTTCACCGGGCCCGACAAATGTGCAAATTTTGGTGACTTTTCGTGCATGTTTAGGCCCTCAAAATTGGAAAAGCGCTGCACAGTAAATAATAATAATAACTAGAGCTGCAAGCAGCTATAAAGGGCCCTCGAAGACCTGTGCACGTTGGGGTATGAACAGGTTGGGGTATGAACAAGGACTATGAACAATGAAATAGTAGTTGTAGATGTTTTCAGTGCAGGACTCTTACCAAATATGTAAAATTTAGACAAGGTGGGACAATGTGGGTGGAGTTACTGCAGCTTTTATTGTTCCAATTTTGTGACTTTCAATGCCATATAGGCCACACCCACTGTCGAAACATTGTACTGATTTGTGGGGGGCATAAGGCATGGCCACTGGCTTTTCAGAAAACATTTAAGGGATATCACTTCAAGGGGCTCAGCAGAGTACATAAAAACGTTAAGGATTTGCTATATTTTTTGCTGCCATTAGGTGGCGCTCGTACTATGATAAAGAATAGGCTTGTAGGTGTGTTTCACATTGGACTCCGGTCCCATATATGAAGTTTTGCAAACATCAGATCATCTAGGTCCAATTACAGCAACTTTTACCGTTTTGGGGAGACATCAGACTTTGAGTTTGCATAGAGGCCACGCCCTTTAATGAAAAGTCATAAAAGTTGAGAACCTTAATGTTCCAATGTGTCATAGCTTTTCTGACCATTTTTTAGTTCATTTAGTCAAACAGGCATTTCACAGTACATAAAAGTATAAAAAATGAGATTTTTGTCCGCCACTGGGTGGCGCTGTAAATGATTTGAAAGTTTATCACATAGCTGTATTATTGCATTACTTTTAAAGGCCCAGAAGAGTTTCAGATGGTTTGAAGCTGTCATAGCTGAGTTATTAAGATTTTTGTCACTCTTAGCGAAGGAAGTATTAAACATAATTTGAAGCTCCGGCCGCATCTTTTATGTCAAGAGATCTTCACGATATTTGGACTATGTGTGCCCCTCAGTTGGATAATGATTCATGCCAAAGTTGAAGGTAATGGGGTGAATCCTTTAAGAGAAAAAGACACTAGTTTGAGACCAGCTAACGTCTAAGAATGGGACAAAACTGCACATTAAAAAAAATCATAACAATTTTTCTGTACATCTTAGCACATCACTTCTATTGACTTTTTTGTAGGTCTTGCAGTCCTTCATTTGCCTACAAAGTTTCATAGCTGTAGGTCAAACCAAACAGGATTGACTGTAATCTTTCGACTAATGACATTTTTTGCAGCCACTAGGTGGCGCTAGCTTTAAACTGGAATATATTTGTGTCGATATGTTCAGGAGAATATTATAATCCAATGTGTGAAATTGTGAGAAGATCAGATCATCTGGGTCAAATTACAGCAACTTTTACTGGACAGATAAAGCTTCGGAATGAAAATGGTTGTAGAGACCACGCCCATTATCGAAAGTTCGTAAAATTTGGTGGAGGTCACCAGGGCTGTCTAGAGGCTTTGCAGACTTAATTTCAGCGATATTACATCAAAGGGCTCAGCTAAACACATAAAAACGTTTAAAAAATGCTATATTTTTGGCTGCCACTAGGTGGCGCTCGCACTATAACAAAAAATACGTTGATAGGTGTATTCCGCATTGGAAACCCATCAAATATATGAAGTTTAGAAAAGATAAGACCATCTGGGACCAAACACAGCAACTTTGTTCGTTTTGGCGAGACATCAGACTGACATTTTTGTTTGCCACTAGATGGCCTTATAAGCAATTGAAGATTGTTTTAAACACTTGTGTTAAGGGCTTAAGTCTCCATGTGTATGTGAAGTTTCAGATTTTTCTAAGCTTGTAAAGCTGAGTTATAAAGGTTTGTTTCACATGTGGCAAAGTAATCATCAAAGGCATAATATGAAGCCCCGCCCCCAACATATTTGATGGTGGATCATCCCGAAAATTTGAACAATTGTGCCTCACAGTCAGATCAAACATCACAGCAAATTTGAAGTCGATCGGGTCAAGCGTTTGGGAGAAAAAAGGAGCAGTTCGGGACCTGCAAATGAGCAAAAACGGGCCAAAAGTGCACATTCAAAAATTCATAACTCTCTTTCTGTACATCTGAGCATATGGCTCGCGCTGACTTTTTTGTAGGGCTCGAGGTCCTACATAAGACTACAAATTTTTGGAGCTCTAGGTCAAACGGGCCGGGAGTGAGAGGCTATTTTCCACTCATAAGGCCATTTTGGGGCCAATTACAGCCACTTTTTTCGTTTTGGCGAGTCATCTGACTTTGAGGTGGCGTGCAGACTACGCCCATTATCGAAAAGTCATAAAATTTTAAAACCTTAATATTCCACGTCTTATTGATATTCTGACCAATTTTCATTTGTTTTACTCAAACAGATTGAGCACAATACATGAAAGTGTAAAAAATGACATTTTAATCAACCACTAGGCGGCGCTTGTAGGTATTTAAAAAACCTTTTTGTAAAGGTGTTTAAGACATAAGTGTCCATGTGTCTATGAAGTTTTAGATTTTTTTAAGCTAGTACAACAAAGTTATTAAGGTTTATGTCACTCTTGGCGAAGGAAAAATTGAACACATAATTTGAAGCCACGCCCCTATCATATATGTCAGCGGATCTGCACCAAATTTTGCCCAGTTGTGGCCCTATGTGTGAATATTGACCACAGCAAATTTGAAGGTGATTGAGTAAAGCGTTTAGGAGAAACAAAGAGCAGTTTGGGACCTGCAAACGTGCAAAAATGGGCCAAAAATGCACATTCAAAAATTCATAACTCTTTTTCTGTACATCTGAGCACATGGCTCGCGCTGACTTTTTTGTAGGTCTCTAGGTCCTACATATGCCTAAAAATTTTCGTAGCTCTAGGTCAAACGGGCCGGGACCAGGTGCACTTTTTCAACCTTAGGTGGCGCTGCAGAGCCATTTTTTTTGCATTGTTTTGGGAAACACAAAATTATCCAATTTTTCACCGGGCCCGACAAATGTGCAAATTTTGGTGACTTTTCGTGCATGTTTAGGCCCTCAAAATTGGAAAAGCGCTGCACAGTAAATAATAATAATAACTAGAGCTGCAAGCAGCTATAAAGGGCCCTCGAAGACCTGTGCACGTTGGGGTATGAACAGGTTGGGGTATGAACAAGGACTATGAACAATGAAATAGTAGTTGTAGATGTTTTCAGTGCAGGACTCTTACCAAATATGTAAAATTTAGACAAGGTGGGACAATGTGGGTGGAGTTACTGCAGCTTTTATTGTTCCAATTTTGTGACTTTCAATGCCATATAGGCCACACCCACTGTCGAAACATTGTACTGATTTGTGGGGGGCATAAGGCATGGCCACTGGCTTTTCAGAAAACATTTAAGGGATATCACTTCAAGGGGCTCAGCAGAGTACATAAAAACGTTAAGGATTTGCTATATTTTTTGCTGCCATTAGGTGGCGCTCGTACTATGATAAAGAATAGGCTTGTAGGTGTGTTTCACATTGGACTCCGGTCCCATATATGAAGTTTTGCAAACATCAGATCATCTAGGTCCAATTACAGCAACTTTTACCGTTTTGGGGAGACATCAGACTTTGAGTTTGCATAGAGGCCACGCCCTTTAATGAAAAGTCATAAAAGTTGAGAACCTTAATGTTCCAATGTGTCATAGCTTTTCTGACCATTTTTTAGTTCATTTAGTCAAACAGGCATTTCACAGTACATAAAAGTATAAAAAATGAGATTTTTGTCCGCCACTGGGTGGCGCTGTAAATGATTTGAAAGTTTATCACATAGCTGTATTATTGCATTACTTTTAAAGGCCCAGAAGAGTTTCAGATGGTTTGAAGCTGTCATAGCTGAGTTATTAAGATTTTTGTCACTCTTAGCGAAGGAAGTATTAAACATAATTTGAAGCTCCGGCCGCATCTTTTATGTCAAGAGATCTTCACGATATTTGGACTATGTGTGCCCCTCAGTTGGATAATGATTCATGCCAAAGTTGAAGGTAATGGGGTGAATCCTTTAAGAGAAAAAGACACTAGTTTGAGACCAGCTAACGTCTAAGAATGGGACAAAACTGCACATTAAAAAAAATCATAACAATTTTTCTGTACATCTTAGCACATCACTTCTATTGACTTTTTTGTAGGTCTTGCAGTCCTTCATTTGCCTACAAAGTTTCATAGCTGTAGGTCAAACCAAACAGGATTGACTGTAATCTTTCGACTAATGACATTTTTTGCAGCCACTAGGTGGCGCTAGCTTTAAACTGGAATATATTTGTGTCGATATGTTCAGGAGAATATTATCATCCAATGTGTGAAATTGTGAGAAGATCAGATCATCTGGGTCAAATTACAGCAACTTTTACTGGACAGATAAAGCTTCGGAATGAAAATGGTTGTAGAGACCACGCCCATTATCGAAAGTTCGTAAAATTTGGTGGAGGTCACCAGGGCTGTCTAGAGGCTTTGCAGACTTAATTTCAGCGATATTACATCAAAGGGCTCAGCTAAACACATAAAAACGTTTAAAAAATGCTATATTTTTGGCTGCCACTAGGTGGCGCTCGCACTATAACAAAAAATACGTTGATAGGTGTATTCCGCATTGGAAACCCATCAAATATATGAAGTTTAGAAAAGATAAGACCATCTGGGACCAAACACAGCAACTTTGTTCGTTTTGGCGAGACATCAGACTGACATTTTTGTTTGCCACTAGATGGCCTTATAAGCAATTGAAGATTGTTTTAAACACTTGTGTTAAGGGCTTAAGTCTCCATGTGTATGTGAAGTTTCAGATTTTTCTAAGCTTGTAAAGCTGAGTTATAAAGGTTTGTTTCACATGTGGCAAAGTAATCATCAAAGGCATAATATGAAGCCCCGCCCCCAACATATTTGATGGTGGATCATCCCGAAAATTTGAACAATTGTGCCTCACAGTCAGATCAAACATCACAGCAAATTTGAAGTCGATCGGGTCAAGCGTTTGGGAGAAAAAAGGAGCAGTTCGGGACCTGCAAATGAGCAAAAACGGGCCAAAAGTGCACATTCAAAAATTCATAACTCTCTTTCTGTACATCTGAGCATATGGCTCGCGCTGACTTTTTTGTAGGGCTCGAGGTCCTACATAAGACTACAAATTTTTGGAGCTCTAGGTCAAACGGGCCGGGAGTGAGAGGCTATTTTCCACTCATAAGGCCATTTTGGGGCCAATTACAGCCACTTTTTTCGTTTTGGCGAGTCATCTGACTTTGAGGTGGCGTGCAGACTACGCCCATTATCGAAAAGTCATAAAATTTTAAAACCTTAATATTCCACGTCTTATTGATATTCTGACCAATTTTCATTTGTTTTACTCAAACAGATTGAGCACAATACATGAAAGTGTAAAAAATGACATTTTAATCAACCACTAGGCGGCGCTAGTAGGTATTTAAAAAAACGTTTTTTAAAAGTGTTAAAGACATAAGTTTCCATGTGTCTATGAAGTTTTAGATTTTTTTAAGCTAGTACATCAAAGTTATTAAGGTTTTTGTCCCTCTTGGCGAAGGAAAAATTGAACACATAATTTGAAGCCACGCCCCTATCATATATGCCAGCGGATCTGCACCAAATTTTGCCCACTTGTGCCCCTACGTGTGAATATGGACCACAGCAAATTTGAAGGTGATTGAATAAAGCGTTTAGGAGAAACAAGGAGCAGTTTGGGACCTACAAACGTGCAAAAATGGGCGAAAAATGCACATTCAAAAATTCATAACTCTTTTTCTGTACATCTGAGCACATGGCTCGCGCTGACTTTTTTGTAGGTCTCTAGGTCCTACATATGCCTAAAAATTTTAGTAGCTCTAGGTCAAACGGGCCGGGACCAGGTGCACTTTTTCAACCTTAGGTGGCGCTGCAGAGCCATTTTTTTTGCATTGTTTTGGGAAACACAAAAATATCCAATTTTTCACCGGGCCCGACAAATGTGCAAATTTTGGTGACTTTTCGTGCATGTTTAGGCCCTCAAAAATGGAAAAGCGCTGCACAGTAAATAATAATAATAATAATAATAATAACTAGAGCTGCAAGCAGCTATAAAGGGCCCTCGCAGACCTGTGCACGTTGGGGTATGAACAGGTCGGGGTATGAACAAGGACTATGAATGATGAAAAATTAGTTGTAGATCCCTTCAGTGCAGGACTATTACCAAATATGTCAAATTTAGACAAGGTGGGACAATGTGGGTGGAGTTACTGCAGCTTTTATTGTTCCAATTTTGTGACTTTCAATGCGATATAGGCCACATTCACTGTCGAAACATCGTACTGATTTGTGGAGGGCATAAGGCATGGCCACTGGCTTTTCAAAAAACATTTAAGGGATGTCACTTCAAGGGGCTCAGCAGAGTACATAAAAACATTAAGGATGTGATATATTTTTTGTTGCCACTAGGTGGCGCTCGTACTATGATTAAAAAATAGGCTTGTAAGTGTGTTTCACATTGGACTCCCATCCCATATATGAAGTTTTAAAAATACCAGATCGTCTAGGTCCAATTACAGCAACTGTTACCGTTTTCGCGAGACATCGGATTTTGAGTTGGCATAGAGGCCACGCCCTTTAATGAAAAGTCATAAAAGTTGAGAACCTTAATGTTCCAATGTGTCATAGCTTTTCTGACCATTTTTGAGTTCTTTTAGTCAAACAGGCATTTCACAGTACATAAAAGTATAAAAAATGAGATTTTTGTCCGCCACTGGGTGGCGCTGTAAATGATTTGAAAGTTTATCACATAGCTGTATTATTGCATTACTTTTAAAGGCCCAGGAAAGTTTCAGATGGTTTGAAGCTTTCATAGCTGAGATATTACGATTTTTGTCACTCTTGGCAAAGGAAGTATTAAACATAATTTGAAGCTCCGCCCCCATCTTTTATGTCAAGAGATCTTCACGATATTTGGACTATGTGTGCCCCTCAGTTGGATAATGATTCATGCCAAAGTTGAAGGTAATGGGGTGAATCGTTTAAGAGAAAAAGGCACTAGTTTGAGACCAGCTAATGTCTAAGAATGGGACAAAACTGCACATTAAAAAAATTCATAACAATTTTTCTGTACATCCTAGCACATCACTTCTATTGACTTTTTTGTAGGCCTTGCAGTCCTTCATTTGCCTACAAATTTTCATAGCTGTAGGTCAAACCAAACAGGATTGACTGTAATCTTTCGACTAATGACATTTTTTGCAGCCACTAGGTGGCGCTAGCTTTAAACTGGAATATATTTTTGTCGATATGTTCAGGAGAATATTTTCATCCAATGTGTGAAATTGTGAGAAGATCAGATCATCTGGGTCAAATTACAGCAACTTTTACTGGACAGATAAAGTTTCGGAATGAAAATGGTCGTAGAGGCCACGCCCATTATCGAAACTTCGTAAAATTTGGTGGAGGTCAGCAAGGCTGTCTAGAGGCTTTTCAGACTTAATTTCAGCGATATTACTTAGAAGGGCTCAGCTAAACACATAAAAACGTTTAAAAAATGCTATATTTTTGGCTGCCACTAGGTGGCGCTCGCACTATAACAAAAAATACGTTGTTAGGTGTATTCCGCATTGGAAACCCATCAAATATATGAAGTTTAGAAAAGATAAGACCATCTGGGACCAAACACAGCAACTTTGTTCGTTTTGGCGAGACATCAGACTGACATTTTTGTTTGCCACTAGATGGCCTTATAAGCAATTGAATATTTTTTTAAACACTTGTGTTAAGGGCTTGAGTCTCCATGTGTCTGTGAAGTTTCAGATTTTTCTAAGCTTGTAAAGCTGAGTTATAAAGGTTTGTTTCACATGTGGCAAAGTAATCATCAAAGGCATAATATAAAGCCCCGCCCCCAACATATTTGATGGCGGATCATCACAAAAATTTGAACAATTGTGCCTGACAGTCAGATAAAACATCACAGCAAATTTGAAGTCGATCGGGTCAAGCGTTTGGGAGAAAAAAGGAGCAGTTCGGGACCTGCAAATGAGCAAAAACGGGCTAAAGGTGCACATTCAAAAATTCATAACTCTCTTTCTGTACATTTGAGCATAGGGCTCGCGCTGACTTTTTTGTAGGGCTCGAGGTCCTACACAAGGCTACAAATTTTTGGAGCTCTAGGTCAAACGGGCCGGGAGTGAGAGGCTATTTTCCACTCATAAGGCCATTTTGGGGCCAATTACAGCCACTTTTTTCGTTTTGGCGAGTCATCTGACTTTGAGGTGGCGTGCAGACTACGCCCATTATCGAAAAGTCGTAAAATTTTAAAACCTTAATATTCCATGTCTTAATGATATTCTGACCAATTTTCATTTGTTTTACTCAAACAGACTGAGCACAATACATGAAAGTGTAAAAAATGACATTTTAATCAACCACTAGGCGGCGCTAGTAGGTATTTAAAAAAACTTTTTTTAAAGGTGTTAAAGACATAAGTTTCCATGTGTCTATGAAGTTTTAGATTTTTTTAAGCTAGTACATCAAAGTTATTAAGGTTTTTGTCACTCTTGGCGAAGGAAAAATTGAACACCTAATTTGAAGCCACGCCCCTATCATATATGTCAGCGGATCTGCACCAAATTTTGCCCACTTGTGCCCCTATGTGTGAATATGGACCACAGCAAATTTGAAGGCGATTGAGTAAAGCGTTTGGGAGAAACAAGGAGCAGTTTGGGACCTGCAAACGTGCAAAAATGGGCCAAAAATGCACATTCAAAAATTCATAACTCTTTTTCTGTACATCTGAGCACATGGCTCGCGCTGACTTTTTTGTAGGTCTCTAGGTCCTACATATGGCTAAAAATTTTCGTAGCTCTAGGTCAAACGGGCCGGGACCAGGTGCACTTTTTCGACCTTAGGTGGCGCTGCAGAGCCATTTTTTTTGCATTGTTTTGGGAAACACAAAAATATCCAATTTTTCACCGGGCCCGACAAATGTGCAAATTTTGGTGACTTTTCGTGCATGTTTAGGCCCTCAAAAATGGAAAAGCGCTGCACAGTAAATAATAATAATAATAATAATAATAATAATAATAATCTGGAGAAAAACAAGAGGGCTCTCGCAGCGGTAGCTGCTCGGGCCCTAATAATAATAAGAATAATAATCTGGAGAAAAACAAGAGGGCTCTCGCAGCGGTAGCTGCTCGGGCCCTAATAACTAGAGCTGCAAGCAGCTATAAAGGGCCCTCGCAGACCTGTGCACGTTGGGGTATGAACAGGTCGGGGTATGAACAAGGACTATGAATGATGAAAAATTAGTTGTAGATCCCTTCAGTGCAGGACTCTTACCAAATATGTAAAATTTAGACAAGGTGGGACAATGTGGGTGGAGTAACTGCAGCTTTTATTGTTCCAATTTTGTGACTTTCAATGCCATATAGGCCACACCCACTGTCGAAACATCGTAGTGATTTGTGGAGGGCATAAGGCATGGCCACTGGCTTTTCAGAAAACATTTAAGGGATATCAGTTCAAGGGGCTCAGCAGAGTACATAAAAACATTAAGGATTTGCTATATTTTTTGCTGCCACTAGGTGGCGCTCGTACTATGATAAAAATCAGACTTGTAGGTGTGTTTCACATTGGACTCCCATCCCATATACGAAGTTTAAAAAATACCAGCTCGTCTAGGTCCAATTACAGCAACTTTTACCGTTTTCGCGAGACATGGGATTTTGAGTTGGCATAGAGGCAACGGCCTTTATTGAAAAGTCATAAAAGTTGAGAACCTTCATGTTCCAATGTGTCCTAGCTTTTCTGACCATTTTTTAGTTCATTTAGTCAAACAGGCATTTCACAGTACATAAAAGTATAAAACATGAGATTTTTGTCCGCCACTGGGTGGCGCTGTAAATGATTTGAAAGTTTATCACATAGCTGTATTATTGCATGACTTTTAAAGTCCCAGGAAAGTTTCAGATGGTTTGAAGCTGTCACAGCTGAGTTAAGATTTTTGTCACTCTTGGCGAAGGAAATAGTAAACATCATTTGAAGCTCCGCCCCCATCTTTTATGTCAAGAGATCTTCATGATATTTGGCCTATGTGTGCCCCTCAGTTGGATAATGATTGATGCCAAAGTTGAAGGTAATGGGGTGAATCGTTTAAGAGAAAAAGGCACTAGTTTGAGACCAGCTAATGTCTAAGAATGGGACAAAACTGCACATTAAAAAAATTCATAACAATTTTTCTGTTCATCCTAGCACATCACTTCTATTGACTTTTTTATAGGTCTTGCAGTCCTTCATTTGCCTACAAGGTTTCATGGCTGTAGGTCAAACCAAACAGGATTGACTGTAATCTTTGGACTAATGACATTTTTTGCAGCCACTAGGTGGCGCTAGCTTTAAACTTGAATATATTTTTGTCGATATGTTTAGGAGAATATTTTCATCCAATGTGTGAAATTGTGAGAAGATCAGATAATCTGGGTCAAATTACAGCAACTTTTACTGGACAGATAAAGCTTCGGAATGAAAATGGTCGTAGAGGCCACGCCCATTATCGAAACTTCGTAAAATTTGGTGGAGGTCAGCAAGGCTGTCTAGAGGCTTTTCAGACTTATTTTCAGCGATATTACTTCAAAGGGCTCAGCTGAACACATAAAAACGTTTAAAAAATGCTATATTTTTGGCTGCCACTAGGTGGCGCTCGCACTATAACAAACAATACGTTGATAGGTGTATTCCGCATTGGAAACCCATCAATTATATTAAGTTTAGACAAGATAAGACCATCTGGGACCAAACACAGCAACTTTGTTCGTTTTGGCGAGACATCAGACTGACATTTTTGTTTGCCACTAGATGGCCTTATAAGCAATTGAAGATCTTTTGAAACACATGTGTTAAGGGCTTAAGTCTTCATGTGTGTGTGAAGTTTCAGATTTTTGCAAGCTTGTAAAGCTGAGTTATAAAGGTTTGTTTCACATGTGGCAAAGTAAACATCAAAGGCATAATTTGAAGCCCCGCCCTCAACATATTTGTTGGCGGATTGTCACAAAAATTTGATCAATTGTTCCTCACAGTCAGATAAAACATCACAGCAAATTTGAAGTCGATCGGGTCAAGCATTTGGGAGAAAAAAGGAGCAGTTCGGGACCTGCAAATGAGCAAAAACGGGCCAAAAGTGCACATTCAAAAATTCATAACTCTCTTTCTGTACATCTGAGCATATGGCTCGCGCTGACTTTTTTGTAGGGCTCGAGGCCCTACATAAGGCTACAAATTTTTGGAGCTCTAGGTCAAACGGGCCGGGAGTGAGAGGCTATTTTCCATGTCTTAATGATATTCTGACCAATTTTCACTTGTTTTACTTAAACAGACTGAGCACAATACATGAAAGTTTAAAAAATGACATTTTAATCAACCACTAGGCGGTGCTAGTAGGTATTTAAAAAAACTTTTTTCAAAGGTGTTCAAGACATAAGTTTCCATGTATCTATGAAGTTTTAGATTTTTTTAAGCTAGTACAACAAAGTTATTAAGGTTTATGTCACTCTTGGCGAAGGAAAAATTATACACATAATTTGAAGCCACGCCCCTATCATATATGAAAAACTCAAAAACCCCAATTTGGGGAAAATCAGAAACCTCTAGAAGGGACCACAGGTGGGAGGAGGCCCCTTCCAGGCCCACAGGTGTAAGTGGATCCTGCATGTACCAGACACAGAAACAATATATATTACAGAAAACATTTTGTGCTATGTAGTGCAGTGATGTCTTGACAGCAGGCAAAGCCATTGGGCAGGAACCATCCCACATTCCAGCCAGGTGGACCGCAGACGGCCGAACTCCTAACCCGTGATGGTCGACCAGCGCAGGACCCAATGGAGGCGGTCAAGTCAACCCTCACCATCTAGCTAGCCCCCTCTCCCAGCCGGAAGAGGGGGGCAGGAAAAAAAGAAAAAAGAAGAAAGCTGCAGACAGGCTCAATTAACTAAATGCTTTTGAATATAAATGTGTTTTTAGTCGGGATTTAAAGATTTCTACTGAGGTGGCTGCGCGAACTTCCATAGGTAGGGCATTCCATAGTACTGGCGCGCGAATGGAAAATGCCCTTGATCCCGCAGACTTCTTTTTAGCCCGTGGGATCGATAGCACACCGGCATTTTGTGATCGAAGTTGTCGGGACGGAACATAAGGTGATACTAAGTCGACGAGATAAGAAGGAGCTAAACCGTGTAAAATTTTATTCGTAAGTAATTAACAGCATCTTAAAATCACATCTCACGTGTATTGGAAGCCAATGCAGGTCAGCTAGAATCGGAGTAATATGATCAAACTTTCTCGTCCTTGTCAATAGTCTCGCTGCTGCATTCTGTACACACTGCAGGCTTTTAATGTAGGACATGGGAAGTCCAGAAAACAAAATGTTGCAATAGTCTAGGCGCGACATAACAAATGCATGAATTAATGTTTCTGCATCGCTAAGAGAAAGAATAGGGCGAATTTTAGCTATATTGCGGAGGTGAAAAAACGCCGTTCTTGTCATGTTATTAATATGTGTTCGAAAGGAGAGAGTTGAGTCAAATATCACGCCGAGATTTTTTTGCAGAACTACTTTGGGAAATAATACAGTTTTCTAGGTTCAGCGTGGTATTCTTAAGCAAGTGCTGATGATGAGCAGGGCCAATAAATAACATCTCAGTTTTATTAGGGTTGAGAAGCAGAAAATTGGAAGACATCCATTGTTTAATCTCGGCAAGGAAAGCCTCCAGTTTACTGCACTTGCACGGATCCGTTATTTCTAAGGGCATATAGAGTTGGGTATCATCAGCATAGCAATGAAAACTAATAGCATGTTTACGTATAATATCGCCGAGAGGAATCATGTAGATGTTGAACAGTAAGGGACCAAGTACTGACCCCTGCGGGACACCACATGAGACGGAGAAAGATTCAGAGATCGCATCGCCATAAGAGACACTATGCGTCCTTCCCAGGATGTAAGATCTGAACCAAGAAAGTGCTGATCCCGAGATACCAACACATGATCTAAGACGTTCTATAAGAATATAATGATCAATAGTGTCAAATGCGGCACTAAGATCAAGCAGTAATAATATTGATGAGATGTTGGAATCCAAGGCTAAGAGAAGATCATTCGTCAATTTTACTAGGGCTGTCTCAGTTGAGTGGTTGGCCCTAAAACCTGACTGAAGGAGTTCAAATCTATTGTTGTCTACCATAAAATCGCTAAGCTGTTGTGTTACAACTTTTTCAAGAATTTTGGCGATAAACGGAAGGTGTGACACTGGCCTATAGTTAGAGAGATCTTCTGGATCTAGGTGAGGTTTCTTAAGTAATGGTTGAATGACGGCCGTCTTAAAAGCTTCAGGTACAATGCCAGAGGAGAGTGACAGGTTGATAATATTCAAGACAGATGACCCTAAGACCGGGAATAAATCTTTAACGAGTTTGCCTGGAAGCGGGTCGAGCATGCAGGACGTCGGCTTTTCTGCATTAACCAGGTGTGTAAGACACTCCAGGGATACTAAATCAAACTGGGACAGGGTAACCAGACTTTCATGAGCCTGATTGTCCGAACTAGCATCAACAATCACAGTCGAGGGGGTAAGCGGCGCTGCCTTTTATATTTCTTCCCTTGTTAGCTGAATCCGCTGAGTAAAGAATTGCATGAAAGGGTGTGCTGAATGGAGGGAATTATGATTAACCTGCTGCTGCTGTGTTAGCTGCGCTACCGTCTCAAATAAATATTTTGGGTTGTTTTTATTAAGACTAATCATTTTGGAAAAGTAATTTGTTTTTGCTAACCTAAGAGCCTCTTTATATTTCAGCAAGCTATCGCACCAGGCCTGACGGAAAACCTCGAGTTTAGTTGTTCGCCATTTACGCTCAAGTTGTCTACTTAACAATTTACACGTACGCGTTTCCTCCGTAAACCACGGAGTGTGCCGCTTCGGACGAGTTTTAAGTTTCAGCATCGCAACAGAGTTTAAGGAATTTAAAAGAACCGAATTAAAATCATTCGCGAGCTTATCGACTGAACCAGTGAAAAATGGAAAGGCAGCTGTTGCGGAAGGCAGTAATTCAGAAAGTGCAGTAGTGGTTGAAGAATTAATATCTCGGCTCTTAAAGCCTTGGTTGTGGACAACAAGACCACACTGAGCTAGGACTTCAAATGTTATAAGATAATGATCAGACATAACGTTAGAATGCGGCAGAATTGTGACGTTTGAGGCATTTAGGCCATGGGTTAGCACTAAGTCTAAGATCTTACCATTCCGGTGTGTTGCTGCTTTTATTATTTGTGTAAAACCAAATGCATCGATTATTGCTTGAAAAGCTACAGTAAGTGGCTCTAATGGGGAGTTCATATGAATATTGAAGTCACCCATAATTAATATATTATCTGTGTGAGTTATTAAGTCGGCCATAAGTTCAGGGAATTCATCTAAGAATCCAGAGTATGGGCCGGGAGGACGGTAAATAACTACCACATAGAATGGAGGTGAGGAGCTCGATCGCATAACGGGAGCCTCAAATGTCTTGAAAGTGTGACTCGTGCTCGTGCTAAGCCTAAAATCAGATTCTGAAATTAGGGCGACACCCCCCCCCCCCTTTTTTTCTACAAGGACGGGCAACATGTGAGCCCACAAAGTTTGCGGGTGAGGCCTCATTTAATGGTAAGAATTCATTTGGTTTAAGCCAGGTTTCGCAGAGACCAAGCACGTTAAGATTTTGATCTGTAATGAGATCATTTACAAGAAGGGCTTTTGAAGGGAGTGACCTAATATTTATGAAGCCGAATTTAAACTGGGAATTTTTTCCTGGACTATTCTGAGTCCTCGTGTTGGTAGTACTAATATCAACAAGATTTTTATGGCTGGGGCTTGCTCTGTATTTTGAGTAATTAAAACCTCGTCGCAATGTTAGTAAAGTAGGAATTCGATTGTTGACGACTACAGTGCGCATATTGATATTAATATTCCGCCTAGGCACTTTGTCACTAGTCTTACTGATTAAAGATGCAGGGCTATTTTCCTTAATCAACACCACCTCAGCAGAAATCTTATCATTAGCATTAGGTATTGAAACAGTGTGTGGATTGCAGTGACCTAGACTAAATATGCTATGTGTGTTGTAACAGTCCAGCCTAGTGCCGGTTAACTCTAGCCTTAACGACTCCACACCCGTTCTAGCAGGCTCGCTACTCGCCTGCGACCCGACATGCTCTAATGTGAGAAGTCATGGAAGGCTCAAACAGTAATCTATGTTTCTAGAAAGAGTGATGGCGCCTTCCCAGTTAGGGTGAAGGCCTTCCATCCTCAGCAGGTCGGGCCGGCCCCAGAAAGAGGGCCAATTATCTACAAACTGGAAACCCTGCTCTCTACAGAAACTAGCCATCCACCGGTTAAGCGAGAATAATCTGCTAAACCTCTCATCATTGCCTCTCGCAGGCAGAGGGCCAGAGACAATAACTCGATGCCGACTCATCTTTCTAGCGAGATTACAAGTCCTAGCTATGTTCTTCTTTGTAATCTCAGACTGCCTCATTCTAGTATCGTTGGAGCCAATGTGTATCACTATGTCCGAGTAGCTAGTGTTGTTTGCACTAGACTGGTGTCTAGCCCTCTTGCGTGTCAGCTCCCTAAGGTTAGCTTCAATGTCGGGTGCTCTGGCCCCAGGGATACACATTACGGTGGCTGGCGTTTTAAGCTTGATGTTACGGGTGATGGAGTCCCCTATAACTAATGTGCGGGAGCCAGTAGACTGAGATGGAGTTTGCCTAGCGAGGGGGCTAAAACGATTATGCGTCCGAACAGGCTCACCGCGGCTAGCAGGCTTCTTAGGGCTAATGCTAGCCGGACTAGCGGGTAGGCTACGACCCGCACTAGCTGACGCTAGCGGCATTGCGGGAGGGCTACGGCCCGCATTGTCATTATCAGATGTGTCCGTCTGATCTACAATTATCAGACTACTCTGCTCTATCTGACGGACACGGCCCTCTAGGAGAGAAAGCCTCTCCATGAGAATAACGCAGGTGTCGCAAGTGACAGATGAGGTGGAGGTGCACGGAGCCATGCTTACCTTAGTACAGCCGAGCGACATACTTACGCTAGCAGAGCTGCACGAGGACGAACGGAGCTAGGAGCTGTTCAGAGAAACGGCGAATCACTAGCTATCGAAGAATGGAAGCAGTCCTCAAAAATGAAGGAAAAAGAAGAAAAAAAAAACACCGAACACAGGTCCGACGGGTGGTTGTAAAAATAGACAAATAGAAAAAGAAAAATATCGTTCGTCTCTCCAGCTAAGGCTAAAGCAGCGACAGCAGCAAAACATTGAAGACGACAACTCTACCACTGGGCCACGGCGGGGCGATGTCAACCCACTCTGTGAAAGCTTTAAATAAAAAGAATGAAGTATGTTTGAACGTGAATCTGTGAAGAACTACGAATAATAAAAAGTTAAAAAACTGAAAAAAGTTGAACTGTGGAATGAAAAGTAAGATGAAATGAAAGTAAGAACAGTTTGAAAAGGCTAAATACTTTAAATATTGTTGATATTTTATTTCTAAATCAACATAAACTCAAGTTAGTAATCTGACTCCAATTTGTGACCTTACCCAACTGCCACTCATCCAACAATTTGCACGCTCGTTCTGCAATAGAAAGGTATCAGGAAGCCGGCATTTTCACACACGAGTGGATTTATTCCTAACACACAGCACCTGGGTCTCGGGTCCCTCTCAATACAGCTCTGTACGCCTCTGTTGCCACCAGCAGACGTACGTCACATCCAAGTTGCCCAGCAATGAGTTATACTACACAATATGCAAATGGCACATCAACAAAGGCATCCTGGCATTATTTTATTGGCTCTGTGTATACTGCAGTTAACTTTAGCTTGCTCTCATTGGTCTTTTTTCCCCTGCAGAATCACTTGCTGGATCCTCCTGTTCGTAGTTTTCCTCAAGTTGTTTTCCACCAGGTGCCAAGGTCATCTCGTCCCCGCGACTAGCACCGTTTGCTCTGAAAGATTCCATTTTTACACTCCCTTGCACCCCATATTGTTTTGTTCACTTTACAGTCTCACACTCTCATACACAGAATGTAGCAACATCTAATGAACTACTTTAAACTCAAACTCTTATGTTCCTTTATTCCCTCTCATGACCTCAGTCCATCACTCGGATACCTTGTTTTATTGTTAAACACGAGCTAAAAATCAATAGCCATAAGCTAAAAATCAGTAAACAATCAAAAAATAGTAGAAAATTAAAAATCAGTAAAAAATTCATTCTAGTAGAAAATCAGTAGAAAATGTCATTCCCTCCTCATGGCCTCAGATCCCTGAGGCCGCCTTCACATACTCACATCCCGGACTCCCGGAGGGCCACAGCTGTCTCCGCCTCCTGGGGGTCCTTCTGGGGGATCATCATGTACTGGCCACCCGGAGGGAGGGGCCCCAACGTGCGTTCAATTGTCTTAACAGTTAATGATCTGATACATGGAATACAGCAACATCCGCATAACACCATAATAGCGGCAAACACAGCAATAGAAATCAGTACTGAAGCAATCAAGCTTTTGTATTTGCCAAAGATGTTTAACCAATCAGAGTACCAACTGGTGTCCACACCTGAGTGCTCCTTCATTTTGTTACTTAGCGTGCGCAGACCCTCCAATGCCTTAGTAAGGCGACCGTCAGGAGACGTATCGTTGGGAATCAGAGTACAGCACTGATCCCCAAAAATACCACACACTCCCCCTCTTTCAGCTAACACCATATCTAAACCCATTCTATTTTGGAATGCCATAAGAGACGTGGCTGCCAATTGCTCATGCACTGCCTCGAGTGCCGTGGTGGTGAAGTTCGCCAATCGTTGGACATTGTAGTGGACATAATTAATCTGGTCCACATTTTTGTTTACTGTAAGGAACAGGAAAATACTCTCCCATCCTGCCGCCACTTCATCCACCAATTTGTATCGATCAGGGTCCCCGCTTGGAACTCCAATTGGATCTATGTACGTGGGGTCTCCTTCATTCAACCATTCTTGCATGTCCCTTTTCTTCCTCACAAGGAAGGGGATTATTCCCCACCGTCCAACACCTTCCCAATTTATTCTGGCCATGTCTAATGCTGTCACACTAATTGGCATGATCAGTGTTACTTGGGCGCACTTACCTGAGGCATTGGGGGGAAGCCTATCGTACAACACTTTCGCTCCACACCACAGCCAAACATCAGCACGAGCAAGAGGAATTCCTGCTGGCAAAGACACATTTTCATTACACCATGACTCCTGGATATTTCCAATCCCAGGGCCAGTCCCATTTAACTTTAGGCAGGTGAAATTTTGTTGTGCAACATGGGTGTCAAAAATGGGCTTATTCTTTTCCATATGTGTCAGTGGAAAGCCCGAGTCCAATTGGCTGCACTCTCCTTGGAGAGTCTTGTTATACAGGAAACCAAAGAGACAGGTTTTGGATTCAGCAGTTGCTGCCATGATTTCCTGGTACCGTGGTTGATAATTGTCCAATTTATCTAACAAATCAAGCCATTGTTGAGTTCAGTTGAAAATTGTCACCCAAGCGTTCACCTGTATCGGTTGTTTACAGTTCAGATTTAGCAGTAGTTGTTGTGTCTGTGTCAACGTCTTACCACCATCTTGCTCTGCTTCATACTATACCGTTCCATTACAGGAATGATACACCATCACTCGTTCTCCTTTCGCTCCATCACTTCTGTCATCCCTTATCCTGTGTTCAAACGGCAACATAGTCCATACAAAGCACAAGCCAGCAAGCAAAATAGTCAATAAAGTTAATCATTCGCATCGTCGTCGTCTTTGTTCAGACATTTTCGAGTCCGACTTTGATGCCTCCTCCCTCATCAGCTTCGGAGTCCTCTTACTCCCTGCACTAGTGGTGCCTCCGTCTCCTGCTAGCGCCGCCCCAGGCGTCCGCACGGGCGACTCCACATTCCCCTGCTGCTCTCTGCGCACTCTCTTTCTCTCATTATTCACAGCCTGTTCAATCAACTATATGATCGCTGGCGTCATCTCAACGCAGTCATGTCAAAAATTGCACTTGTCGTCAGCATCACTGTAACCTGTTCTGTGACACTTTGAACCCCAATTCACCGAGTCGAGTAAGATATAAAGGAGTAAGATTTAAGCCAACTCACCAATTAATAAGTTGTCAACATTTTGGATCTAATAGCGCCCTCCGGTACCTCTTCCGTTTGTTGCACTTTGAGCAAAAAATTTCGAAAATCCCAGGGCTGAGCCTCCTGCCTTGGGAAACGTGTGTGTATTGTAATGTACAGCTGTTAAATCTAAAAGCAAAATATTGTCTGTACTCTTCTGCCAGTAGCAGGTGGAAAAATGTATTAGCCTAATCAATCACAGTGAACTATTGCATTGTCGGGCTCAACCTGCTCAAACAGCGATGTTTGATAGCGGCACAAGAATGCAAGGCGTTTTCAGTAATTTTGTTAATTTTCCTAAAGTCATATGCCATATGGTAATTTACACAATCCGCTTTCAAAACTGGGAGAATGGGAGTTTGGAAATAGGAGTCCAATAACTCAAGGACTCCGACCTCACACAGTCCCTAAAGAGTGTTAGTAATGCGACCTGCCGACTTAGGTTCACATGTGCATTGGAGCACGCCAAAATGATGATGTGTCACTTTGAATGGTACCGAAAGAACAGGGTGGCAAAAACTTATGTCAGCGGGGCTCCCGGACCACAACAAGTCTGGCAGCTTGTCCAAAAGCGGAGCGGCGTCCTCGTGGTCCGCGAGCTCCCTGCCGTGAAATCGAGAGCGTGTGACATGCTCCAGCAACCCAGGATCCACAGCGTCAACCTGGATACAAAAACATTCAGTGCTCTGGAAATACATTACCAAGGAAATTTCACTTTGTGTTCAATCACTGGCCAATTAGCATTACCACACCATGGGTCCCAGTTCACGTGCCTCCCAGCCTGCTCCGACAGCCAGTTATGTGTGGTCTGAATGACTCACCTATCATGAACAATTGAGATCGCTTATCTGTCAGTGATGTGTACGTCGCAATGCCTTGTCTCTCCACAAAAATTTGGTGACTAGTCAATTTCCACTCATCGCCTTTGATTGTTTGAAATGCTTCCTAATACTGTAATTAAATCATTGTTGCAGGCATACAACAGTGTGAGATGGAGATAGGCGGCTGAGGCAGGAGGAGAACAAGTCGATTCAGGGTTTTCACCGCAGGAACGTCAAGTAGACACTCCCTCCCTCCTTTAGTTCATGTAGATGGCTGCTTGTGTCTTTGTTCATAGGTCTTGCCACATGCGATGAATAGGTGTTTGATTTTCAGTCAACACCAAGTGGTGGGTGAGAGTTTGTCCAGCAATAGAAGTCATTTTGTGGTGTGGAGACAGGTAGAGTTGTGGGAAGACCAACAAAGCCCATCTTTGGCCCAGTCATCGTCATCTGCATAGAGGTGGCTGATGACCGCCTGCTAGTGTGGCTTGCTCAGTTGTTGTTGTCGCCAGGGAGCAGGGCCACACTGCCCAAGTCCTTGCTTCGTGGAGGTTGTCTTCCTCTGTCTCCCCCCAGGGGAGGAGGGCCCTGGTGCTGGCTTTGTTCTAGCCAAGGAAATGTGCACTGTCTCCACCAATGGTCCACACCGTCACACCTGAAGCAGCCTTGATTTGGAGCTTGGCGAGAGCCGCCTTGACCTCCGTTGGTGTTCCCCCTTCCATGACACGCCCCTCTGCCTCTCGCCGGCCGTCCCTCAACCATCCACATCCGTTGATCTGCCACCCTCTTTTTGGACTTTGTGTCCTTTGCTTTTCTTTTTTTTTCCGCGCTTGTGCTAATTGAAGTCTCAGAAGCCGTTCCTGCATTCCTTTCACTCCCTAATCCAATTTGTTTTGCCTGTGAACATATAATTTTACGTGGTGAGTCACATGTTGATTAAAATAACCGTCATTACTTTCAAGCAGATCAGGGTCTTCAGAAAGCTTCTCCCTGACCTCCATGGTAAGTGTGTCTAGATGCACATGTCTACAAATTACGCAAAGCGGCTTGTCGCAAGATGGATATGTACTGGTCTTATCTGTCAACGCGGTCTGACAGGCATTGAGGTGTGCAGCGGGATCCATGGTGGGTTTCAAGTCTGGAAGTTTTGCTACGGCTGACGCGGAAGAAGGAAAGAGATCCTGGAGCACAGCAAACAGTCGCATGGTGAAAGGAGCAAACAACCAATCGGGTTCAACGATATTAAGGCCGGAACGCCTCAGGACTTTGTCAGATTGGTGAATTGAGGAACAACATGCCTGGATTAATCTTACCATGTCGCCGCAAGCCAAATTCATACCATCAGTGTGTCTCCTGAAAGCTTGGATCCAGGGCTTGGCGCCACCCATTAATGCGGGGAGCATCTTCCGGAAAAAAATCTAAATTTTTCAACGTCATTTCTTGATAAACTAACCCACGAGGGGCTGGTATCATGGGGTAATTTCTCATTGGTCAGGTATATCTATCAGATGGTCTAGTTTGAAATCCAGATTGTGGTCTGATCTGACTCTTTTCATATTAGGGGTCACACAGTTGTTGTCATTTGTTGCTTGTCTTCTCCAGTCATCCTCTGTTGAGTGCGCGCGTCGCATGTACAGTATGTGGTAAGAGATGAGGAGTCAGGTGGATGGGGGAGTGTGAAATCAAACAATGGGTTCCCCCCTCCCCTGTCTCAATGTCTGTGTCTACCCCATCCTGCTGCTGTGTCTGTTTTTTCCTCATACTGGCTCTAAATTTGTCCACTAAGAACAACCACTCTGGATCTTGGGATGCACATTGTCCACAGTTTGCTTGTCTAACTGCTCTGTCCAGTTGTATGTGTTTGGGTTGGGGGTCATCTGGTCAGTCACCACGATTTCCTGTTGATTTCCCCCGCCTATGTCCTCTACAACAAGTTTTAGTCCGTCAGTCCTTTCAGTATTTGCAGTCTCTACAAAAATTCCTTCCCCACCCAGTTCGTAAACTGAGGCTTGCAAAGTTACTCGTTGACCATTAGATGCAGTTTGGGATGGCTCAGTTTGCTTGGGGGGGTGCATCGGTCCTGCCCTGTTTTGCAACAGCCACAGCAGTCATTATCAAACACATTTCATGCAAATTGCACTGCAACTTTTCATACTCCTTTATTTTTCTCTGGTTAAATTTCTCCTCTTTATCCATCCACTTTCCTCCATCTTCTCCCTCAACTCTTTTTCCACTGCAATGACTTCCCTTTTTGTCATTTGAAAATCCTTAGCCAAATGTGCAAATGTACATTTATCTCTATTAACCTTTTTATCCTCCTTCCATTTCACCCACACTTTTTCCACTCTGCTTGTTTTACTTTTTGCATCTTCTTTTCCACACATGCCAACAACTGACTTTCTAGTTCTCTCCCTAACTCATCCATTGTTTTATGCCATCTTCCATCATAACTTTCACAACCAAATTTACAACATTCTGCTTTCCTTTTTCTGTAACTGCCGCGCTAACTTCGACATGTTCCAGGTTCTCCGCGAAACAAGTCATCCTTCTTTAATTTCAGAAACAACTTCTGACACCGTTCTTTTCCTTCTCAATTTTCTTACTTTCTATTCCACTAATCAACTGTGATTCCAGCTTAGCGTAATGACCATTAATCGCCGACCAGACTTCAGTCCGTTCGTCTGAAGTGCCACACCCGAGACCACTATCACACTTCCTCTTATCCGCCATCTCGAAATCCACCCGTGCGTGTCCCAATCACTTTTTACGCAGAACAATTTTAGTTTTCACACTCACACCGCTTCCATACTGATACGTAAATCCCAGATTTTAAACCGTATCGTAACCACGAATACAGTGGTACCTCGGTACTCGACCATAATCTGTTCTGAGGTGGTGGTCGAGCACCGATTTGTTCGAACACCGAAACCAATTTTCCCATAAGAAATAATGGAAAGTATGTGTGCACAAGTAAATGTGCACAAGCAGTACATGATAAAGATAAAGATAAATAAAGCATTATAAACCATTTTGTATAATTTACTTACGTTTTGGAGAGTGGTTGATGGCATACAGGAATGGATGTGGAGAGGACGGGAGGGAGTTACTCCTTCCATGATGACGCTAGCTAACTGCGACGCGAGGTCGGACACTCGTACACCACGTTCATATTTTGCTATAATTTCCTTCTTCAGTTCAATAGTGGTCGTAATTGTTTTCCTCTTTGCCTTCCCCTTATCACTGTCTTTCTTTGGACCCATTATTAAGGGCTAGAGCAACACGAAAAAGTTTAAATCCGGGAAGAAATACTCGAACAAACGTCTTACTCCGCTGGCGGTCTGAGTTGAACTGGCGCTTACCCGCTAGCCGAGAAGGGCCGAGGAGCGCGTTCGGGTCGGCTCGGCTAGTCGAGAACCGAAAATCTGTTCGAGGTCCGATGCATTATCTACTTGAATTTTTTGGTCGAGCACCGATTTGGTCGAGTATAGAGGCGGTCGAGTACCGAGGTACCACTGTAGTTCCAAACTATTCTAGTAGGTAAATCCCAGATTTTATACCCTAATGTCCACACTATTACACTTTTATGCCGTTCCTTCCTCTTATAATTTAGCGTTGCCAATGTGCAGAATTTGAAAAGGAATCTGCCTACCTTGTTTCACTGTGGGCCCAAGAGGAAAGACGGTCGGACGTGTGGCTCCTTGATCAGGTCGTCACCTGGTGTGGACGTGGGTCCCAGACCCGAGTCCCAGACTCTTGTGGTTTTTCACGAGGTCCCAGACTTCTTGAAGTCCCAGACTTCTTTTACCTCTCTTGCATCCCGTCGGGGTCACCATAAATTGTTGGAATTTTATTTCTAAATCAACATAAACTCAAGTTAGTAATCTGACTCCAATTTGTGACCTTACCCAACTGCCACTCATCCAACAATTTGCGCGCTCGTTCTGCAATAGAAAGGTATCAGGAAGCCGGCATTTTCACACACGAGTGGATTTATTCCTAACACACAGCACCTGGGTCTCGGGTCCCTCTCAATACAGCTCTGTACGCCTCTGTTGCCACCAGCAGACGTACATCACATCCAAGTTGCCCAGCAATGAGTTATACTACACAATATGCAAATGACACAGCAACAAAGGAATCCTGGCATTATTCTATTGGCTATGTGTATGCTGTAGTTAACTTTAGCTTGCTCTCATTGGTCTTTCTTCCCCTGCAGACTCGCTTGCTTGCTCCTCCTGGTTGTAGTTTTCCTCAGTTATTTTCCATCAGCTGCCTCTGGGTTATCTCGTCTCTGCATCTTCCTTGCGACCACCACTTTTTGTTCTGCAACATTCCATTCTTGCACCCCCTTGCATCACACATCCTGCCCTGTCCTGCCCCACCAGTCACACGCCCAGCACTTTACAGTTTCACCCACTCATACACAGGATGTAGCAACATCTAATGAACTACTTTAAGCTCAAACTCTTATGTTCCTTTAGTCCGCTGACCAGCTGCTGCTGGCTCCACCTAGGACTAAGTTAAAGACTCATGGCGACCAAGCCTTTTCAGCAGCTGCCCCAAGGCTCTGGAATAGTCTGCCACTGTCCATTAGGTTCGCCCAGACCCTTGTTGCTTTAAAATCCCTTTTAAAAACTTACCTCTTCTCACTCGGTTTTAATACATCTTGAAAGTTGACATACCTGGAGCGCTGTGTTATCTATGTCGTAGTCAGTTTGTGTGTTTTATGTGTTTTATTTATTGATGTATTTTCTCCTTCAGGTGTCTATTTTGGACTTTTATTTTTACTGTACAGCACTTTGGTTGACTTTGGTCTTTTTAAATGTGCTTTATAAATACAATTGTATTGACTTGACTTGACTTGAAACCACCTGATTGAAAGGCAGATGACACCCTCAACAATCTGATGATGGGCACTCATAGGCAAGGACAACCATTCACACTCACATTCATGCTATCATTGAATGGGAACTGAACCTAAACTACTTGCAAAAAAAGTAACCTATATTCACTGAAAAATGTACTAACATTATAAAACAGCCAATATTACATTATAAAAAAATTCTCACAAATTTGCAATAATGATACAATTTACAATAAACAAATCAAACAATTGCTTAATTAGCTAAATGAAAAACAGAACGTGTGCATTCTTGTGTGACTGCTTGGTTTCCAATTAGATTGCTTGTTTTGTTCATCCAGAAAAAGTAAACGAGATTGTGTCACATTGACTTCGGCGGGTGAAGGTGGACTTTTTTGGAAACAATGTATGGGTGTTGAGTGTTGTTGTATGACTGCTTGTTACTGTAATATCCTTGTTTGTCAAAAGGAGCGCTGTTGCTGACATGTTTAAGAAAGGACAGTAAAAGCAGTGTGATTGATGTTCGTGCCTTCTTGGTACTCCCTCTCTCGCTGCACTTCACTCTCATAAAGTGTGCCAGTGTTTGATAACGGTGAAGTTGTTTGTCGTGTTGGAGGGGTTCGTCCGCTGCTGCCAGGCTAAGCGTGTGAGCTTGGTCAGTGACATAAGCCAATATTCTAACAATGGGCATTATTTTTAATATTGTTATTACTGTATTGTCTCATTTGATAGAATTTCCTTGTTCTTTTTTGTACTTTAATGATATATAGTAAGTCCACCTTCTTACGCCCGACTCTATACGTGAACTTAACAAGCAATCTAATTGGAGACCAAGCAGTCAATCAATGTACTTTTAATAGCTCTGATTGGCTACTTTAGTAGCTACTTGGGCAATAACTTATAATAGAGCTGGTCATGTGAGGCCCGAAGTTCTCGTTTGCTCACCACCTCTCTTAGTACGTAAACCTGCAATAGAGTATATATTTATGTTCTGTCCTCCCAAGATATTAAGGTGGTTTTCGTCAAGGTAGACAGACAGCGAACAGCAAAATGAGGGCAACTTCTTTAATAGTTGTGTCGTTCTCACTCATTTTTATTTTGTAAAACTGCAAAGCATATATACCAAACGTAAGTCTACATATGCGAAAATTACATCTTACCAAATGTAGACAATGTAGACAACTGTGAAGATTAAATCAAACATACAACCACAAATAATGTTCTCTTCAATATGAAATGCTAATAGGCTAACGCGAAAATGCTAACAAGCCAACACATTCAAAGGCAGCACCGTTTAACATGCTGATATAAACTAACATTAGCCAGCTTATTATCTATAATGACACGAATGACCAACCAAGTCTAACTGTTTTAACTGCTCCAGAACAATTTAATTTACAATATTTTTTGATGTGTGTTTTATTATTATTAGTGTAGTGGCAAAACAGTTAAGGTAGTTTTTTTTTTAAATTTTATTTACAAGTGCCACTCATTCTAACAACTCAGTCGCGCAAATGTCGAAATCGAGCAATAACAAACAGGCGACAGGAATAACACAACATACTCGAGGTATGTAAATAAAAAAAGAATAAAATAAGGCACATTTAATCGACTAATAAACATTTCCCAAGAAGTCATTGTTTTCACAGCTTTCGAGTTTGTGCAATGCTTTAACGTGTCCAGGTAGGCTTTACTGTTAAGGTAGTGGCAAAAAAAGACTCCCTTCGAAACTACGTGAGAGCCGGAGGCGGAAACAGAAAACAAAGAAAACATGGAAGCGGAAATGAAACACGGAATCTTTAGAGAAGCGCACAGTCAGACATTATAAATCGTTAAATTACGTGAGCAGTATGTGGCTACAGTACGGTCGTGTTCCAGATTAAAGTGTCTTTTAATTGTTGGTTCGGTGTACGTTTGGCACAGACATGGGGGCAAGGTACAATAGCGAGGTGACATCGATTGTCGAGCTCACATTTCAGACCATCGTATCCGTCTTTCGGGGCGTCTGGGAGAAACAAGTGCCGACCTTGGCGTGGGAAGAGGCAACGCTCGGCCTTGTGGGCGACCTGAGAGGGCTCGAGCATGATCTGCTGGTTGAGCTTCGTCGGGTGTTCGCCGAGTTGTACGACGAGAACGAGACGCTGAAAGCCAAACTGGACCAGCTGGAGGACGTGATGGAGAGGAAGGCCGGACAACTGGAACAGGAACTACACGTCCGAGTTGGACAGCTCGGCAGGGACATGGAGCAGCTGGAAAAGGAATTAAAGAGCATCAGCGATGGAGGAACAGCGGCAGGAGGTAAAACTCGACACAACATTGCCTACCAGTAGTACTACACGTAAGTACTGAACGAAAAAAAAACGTATTTAAATTAAAATTCATTTTATCGCCCCCCGTGTTGCATTACCAAATAAAACAGAATTTTAGATTAGTCTCAGGTCAATCTGCAGCCGAACAACAATCAGAAGTCTGAATCATACTGCCCTCCCCCCCCACACACACAATCTCTCCGTACTTTGCAAATGGATATAAGTTTTTTTGTAAAGGTTTTACGAACAGGACTTGAACCTGTTATACAGAAAAATGAAGAAATTTCTCAAGTGCAAATACAATATTATGTTTGTTAGTTGTACAGTGTAAATTGTTGAAGTAAGATGAGCCAAATTTTACTCATTTGGTTCTGTAAAATGAAAACATATTCTTTATTTTAGGATCTTCACTATAAAACGAAATTATTACAATGCATTTCTGACAAAGCTTAACAAAATAATGACCTTTCAAAAAATGGTATTGTGCCTCAATTTGCCCCAGGTCTGGGGTAAGATGACCCTCATCAAGGTTGAACCATAACGTGTAAACTTACCAACAAGGGTTTTGTTTTTTTTTAAAGTCGTGAACCTGTGCATTTTTTTTGTAACAATCAGTTTTGAACTAAGAACAACAAACCACCAACAAAAACCTGCTGTTTCAGTACTATCTAGCTACTCAAAATATCTACTCAATATTTCAACTGTCCAGATTGTAGTGAAATATGAATGGGACCAACAATTCATAGTTCACTGCTTGACTTCATTGACTGCTCTCTCCAGCTCTTCTAAGGGTGTCGAGCCCCTGCTTGTTTTCCTCTTATACGTTCTGGGCATGCAACCTGTTATTTTTTTTCTTCTCTATAATGATTAAAATATGATAAACACAGAAAATCAACTGAGCCTTCTTCAGAAAAATGCATTATTACATTGAGGATTCATCTGAATTCTAGTGCCTTATGGGGTAAGTTGAATCACTGACTCAATTCACCCCAAAGCCTTGGGCTCAATTTGCCCCATAGCCACCAATTTGTGAAAAGCAGACTAGCTTATAAAACATAGCTAATATTGAGGTAAGTAATTCAAATGTTTTTATACCTTACAAATACACCAATATTTGTAACATATGATTTTAGTCTCAGATAATCTTGTTTGACATAACTCTCATTTTACTTAAAATGCAGAACATTTACTTTGACAGTCAAAAAACAACTTTTCTAGTAAAGATAGGCTTATCCCCTTTCCAATGTGCTTCCTTTCACTATAACAAGATGGCAATGGTGAGGGCTTCCTGCCATTGTGATCACATGACCACACATAACGCGGTTGCCTCGATACTTACCCAGTGGCTCGTCTTACCCCACTCTCACCTAAGCAACGGTGCAAAAAACTAGTGTCTTGTTTGTGGGCAAGCTGGCATATTGATAAATTATAAAAATGAATCACAAACTGTAACAAATATGGTAGGCATCGGGTTGTGATAACTTATTACCAGCAGGGGTCACCAACGAGGGCATCGAGGGCACCTCTCCAGCATTTTTTTCCCAGTGTAAACCTCTTCCGCTGCACCTGATTCATATGTTGAGCTCATCAGGAAGTTCTGCAGAAGCACGACAACAATCACAATAATTTGACTCAGGTGCAGCGGAGGAGGGTTACACAGAAAAAATGCTGGATTGTTGCCCTCAAGGACTTGAGTTGGTGACCCCTGCCTTACAGGTGCCTGATGTCTTGTGTCTCATATGCCAATAATGTTGCCTTTCGTATCTTGAATTTTCTCGTTAGAGACAAGGCATTTCATAAGCTGAATTTTTCATCAAAAGAGGTCTTCGTAAGTAATGGTACCACTGTATTTATGCTGCTTTTTACTTTGCACACTACTTGTTAAATAGCGTCAACTACTGTAACCTACCATGCCCACACACATTATTTTATTCACCATGCACACTTGCACAATAGTGCATGTATCTGTACATAACTTACCCACTGACAGGTCATACCTATGCTCTGATGCTTATGTGTCGTTTATAAGTTAATTTTGACTTAACTTGGTACATTCTTTTTTGTCATAGTTCTGTTGTCTTGTTTTCTTGCGCAATTTGTCCCACCTGCTGCCCGTGTGTCCCAGCCCCATGTGTCTGCCAATCAGCATTCCCCATCTCTCGTTCTGCCCAGCTGTTTCAAATTTGTCTAATTATTGTCCTGTCTATTTCAGTCCCACCAAGTTACTGTTAGTTGTCGGATCATTGTCTTAAGTTACACCTCACCAGTCGCTTGTCTCACATCATAATCTTTTGCTTGACCCATGTCTTTGTGTCCACCCGCCAGTTAGTTTTTGTTGCAGTGTCACCCGCCCATCTGCATTTTTGGAGTTTTGTTGTTTCTTTTTTCCATGCATTCTGTTCCTGTCTGCCTGTTGCCAATAAATTTGGAATATCGCACCTACGCCCTGCCTTGCAGCCTTCCTGCAACTGTGTCCACCACTTCCGCTATCAAGCCGGCTATCCTCCTTGCCACGCTGCGCCACGTTTTTTTTTTTTTTTTTTTACATAATTCGTGTGGACAGCAAAGTAAGAATTTCATTTTACTGAAAAACTGGTTTCTACACCGCGCACTAGACAATAAACATTTTGAATCTTGAATCTTGCGTCTCAGACAAATTAGGCACCCTCCCATTGAGGGTTTATGATCGATCTTCATCCCAGTCAACTTTGTCTCTGCACATTTGCTAGAGAGCTTGCTTCCCAAGGTGCAACAAAAAGTGCAACAAATCTAACGGGATAATAAATAGAGGCTACAATTTGTGAGCACACCTCATTTTGTCAGTGAATGTGGTTTTACTTGGACTCTGAACTGAAAAGTGTTGGATGTAACATGTCCCTCTACTCCAATAGCTCTCTCCAAATGTAATCCTTAAAAGTCCCTGTCTTGTTCTTTGACTGCAGCACATTCTTTTTCTGGAATGTGCGCCATGACACGTTTGCTGTTTGAAATGAATTTGTTCAATCTTACCAGTCCTGCAAAATATTCTTGACTCTTCACCATAGTTTAAGTTGCATGGCTTTATCTTCACTTTCCACACTTGTCAGACTATCATCCACATAAAAGTCTTATCAGGATGAAATGTCTGGTTTCTTCACTGAACTGATCCAGAGCCAGGTATTTGAAGTCAAAGTCAGCACAGCCAGGGGATAAGGGATTGGTGCTGTATTCATGCAATCATTCTCCCACCACAAGAAGTGTAAATAAGTCTTGGTCTTCCTTTCTTACTTAAAACTCGTGAAACATTTTTTCTGTCTTACACATGACTGCAACATGGCCTTTATGGAAACAACATAGAACACCAATTAGGGCATTTGTCAAATCAGGTCCTGTAAACAGATGGTCATTCAGTGATATTCGTTGGCACTGATCAGAACAGTCAAATGCAACATGTAAAAACACACTATTTTGATTGTTAAATTTGTTAAAAATAACTTATACAGCTGACCCGATATTTATGTTACCCCAACCCCATCTTATGGCAGCTTTTTTTCCACTTGGAATTTGCCTAAAAACGACATCACAGCTGCTCATTCAACCATCAATCGCTTTGCAGGCATCACATAACAAGACAACAGATGAGCAGTGATTATTAACTGAGTCCTGAGCTTTTTGAGAATGTAATACTTATCGTTGCAAATTTGAATAATTTCATTTGCTCGTGTATTGGAAAGAATTAACAACAAGAAGTTATTACGTTGTTAATTTATTCCGTTCTTTCTCTCTGTAAATGTACACTAGTTTCACTGATGTCAGCCTATGTCGACAAGCCTGCCGCTGTCACGGAATTCAGCCTGAGTGTCTCTGAAGCGGGTAATGATGAAGCACTCCTGAGTTCCAATATGGACCCCCAGTCTGCAGTCGCCGCCCCCAATGGGCTTGTTGCAGGAGATTGCCAGTGTGCTGCACAGGAGGCTACCGGGGCAACACTTGTGACGCAACTTGTCCTTCAACCTGCGGTCTCGCCTCAAGATGCTCCAAGTATTGATTTATTCTCCCACAACTTTAAAGAGTTGTCACAGCAACAGGTTAGTCATCTGCAGCATTTGCCTTTAACTCTGAGACACTTAAAAATCAACAAAAAAAAATGTGATGTTTACAATGTCCCTTCATTTGCAGTTTGGACATGCCAAACTGTAAAAGCCCAGCTTGAATAAGATTGGGTCATTTCATCAAATGCCTCCCAATTGACCTTCTCAGAATGTGCAATAGAATTTCTAGTAAAAAGACACTTGATAATGGATAATTATCATCCATAATAATTTTTATTATAATTGTTATTTCTCAGTAAGAATTCCATTCCGTTGTTGTGATACCAATGGAATTCTTACTGAGAAATAACAATTATAATAAAAATTATGTATCACAACAACGGACCATTCTTGGAGGATCCTGGCTAAACCCTAATCTCCAAATAAATCTAAAATCTGTCCCTTCTCAAGCTGGTCTCTTGTGTCCAAAGTCCCCTGACATCATATTACTTAAGTATATTTATTACTTATGTATTGTGGTGTTGCGAGAGGTGTGACAGGGCAGACAGGGTCGCAGAGGTAATATGTTCCAAAAAGAATGTTTATATCCTCACACAAAGTTCAAAGAAACTATCAAAATGGGTGGTCAAAAGACAGTTATCGAAATCAGGTTGGTTCTTAAAGTTTAAAACTACTCTCTTTACAAACTACAAACGAAAAACGTATGATTAGAAATCCAAAAACTTGAAATAAAGTCTGTTCACGGATTCAAAAATTGGTGCACAAGTTCAACTTAAAGCCGTTCAAAAACGGTCAAAGTCCAAATAAAATCTGTTATCACGGCTCTCTGGCTTTGGCTTCAGTGGCACTCTCTTGTTTCACATGTCTCTTCCTCAGCACCACAGTCTCTCCTCCTCAATCAGCCAGGCCAGCTTTTGCTCATAGAAGGGGAAGTAGCGGTCCTCCACTACACGTCCCCTTGTGATGCCACACTATGTATATACAGTGGCCCCCGTGTTACAACGTCCCTGATTTAGTTATTTTCATGTTGCGATGTGGGATACTGAGTTTTTTCATCCCCTTATATTTTCCCGGTTTTGCAACTGTCATGACCCTAGGGGCTTTGGCTGTATTTGTGTTGTTTCGTCTCCATCTGCAGGCGTTTTTAGGTAATTACACTTTTCAGTTGCCGTCCCTACATGCATCACTACAATTCTGCTATTGGTCGACCTTTCCTCATGGAGATAGTTGTCTGCTATTGGTCGGCATCACTTGTTTCAAAATGGCGCAACAATAAAGCTTTGTTCGATTGTGAGTGGTTACAAAACGGTATTTATAGTGCGTTTTACTGCTTAATATGTGTGTGTTTTTATATATATATATATATATATATATATATATATATATATATATATATATATATAAATTTAATAAATATACAAAGGAAAAATGACATTTACCTTTGGGACGACATGACTTGAGCTGGTGGTGGGTGGAGGTGGAGGGGAGCAGAGACAAACCCACAGAATTTATTTTATTTTTTTCTTAAACGAGAACTTTTCTTCAATGAGAACATATCACCGGCGATTTCCTTCTCTTAAATCCAGAATAGAAGAAGCCTCTCCATTTTGTTGTTGACCGAGGTCCGTCCTGACAAGGAAAAGTCTTGCCCTTAGAAGACTTGCTTGCTTTCATAGCTTCCTTGTTATTGAAAATTGTACCGATTTGGCGAGTGGTTATGGCCATACTCACTAGCAAGGTTAACTATGCTTGCGCCTCCTTCATATTTTTTTATTATCTCATGCTTCTCTTGTCATCATCCTCTTACTTCTTCCTTTACCGCCACTTACAATTTTAGAAGCCATGTCTAAGAGATAAAGTTTGCAAAGTCTTCACAACACACCGACCAACTCGTGCCCTCAAGCTAGATGAAGGCGTTCGGCCAATAGCATATTGGCATTTCTGTGATTGACGTGACGCCGGCCAATAGCATATCCGCATCTCCGTGACTGAGACCTTAATCGACCAATAGCGTATCGGCATCTCCGTGACTGAGACCGTGACTGTGACCTTATAAGAGCAATAGCATATCGGCGTTTCCATGACGAGCAAGAAAAGTTGTTTTTGTTGATGCAGCAAAGTGGAAAAAAAACGCTGCGGTCCACGTCGTAAGATGAAAAGTACGTAAAACGGGGTTCGTAAACCAGGGGCCCACTGTATATATATATATATATATATATATATATATATATATATATATATATATATATATATGTATATGTGTGTGTGTGTATGTGTATATATATGTGTATATATATGTGTGTGTGTGTATATATATGTATGTATATATATATATATATATATGTGTGTGTATATATATATATATATATATATATATGTATATATATATGTGTGTATATATATATATATATATATATATATATATATGTGTGTGTGTGTGTGTATATATATGTGTATATATATGTGTGTGTGTGTATATATATGTATGTATATATATATATATATATATATATATGTGTGTGTATATATATATATATATATATATGTGTGTGTGTATATATATATATATATATATATATATACACACATATACAGTGGGCCCCCGGGTTACGAACTTAATCCGTTCAGCGGCTACGCTCGTATCTCGAATTGCTCGTATAGCGGGCAATCCAAACCCATGTTAATTCGTGAATGCGTGCAACGCGCGCAGAAGCCTTAGGTAAAATCATCACGGTGTGTACATATATAAATATTAAGTGACATAATCTACTGTACAGTTGCATTAAATAACAAATACAAAGGAAAAATGACTTTTACCTTTGGAAAGACGTGACTTGTGCTGAGATAAGCAGAGATGAGCAGAGATGAATGCTCGAAGTCAATACAGTAAATCAGATATGCTATTGGTCTTACAATGTCACAGTAACGTTTTCAGTCAGGGTTTTCTCTACTTCCTTCCATCCCAACCAGCTGTGCCATCAAGCTAGATAAAGGCGTTCGGCCAATAGCATATCGGCACTTCTGTGATTGACGTGTGACGCCGGCCAATAGCATCTCCGTGAGTGAGACCGGGTGACCTTAATCGACCAATAGCAT